>NW_015151026.1:326670-335029 GCF_000732505.1 Cyprinodon variegatus | reverse complement strand
AATATATATATATATATATATATATATATATATATATATATATATATATATATATATATATATATATATATATGTACATAGCACAAGAGCAAATGGTGCAGGGCAATACAAAACCAGTCAAATCAAATTTAGTTCATGTGAAAAGGTGGGACAAGATAACCATGACTAACTTCTTTACATTTTGGGTTAAATACTGTATTTTTTTTAGCTATAATGTAATTTATTTTACCTGAATCTACACACATAAATGTCGTTAATACTTAATCTTTGTTTTGAAATACGTCTAATGAAATTTTACACATCTTTTAGAAAAATGTATGAGATCATCCAAATGAACAAAATGTGTTATTTTTACCAATCGGGTTTGAAAAAAAGAATGGAAAAATCTGCCAAAAGTCTTTAAAGTATGTTAGTGATGTTATTTGTTTATGCCATGTGGTATTTGTTTGTACACTGTGAAATGTCTATATTTGTATTTGGCCTTTTGTTTGTTATTTTTGTAAGATGAAGCATTCATTTTGATCAGTGATGATTAACCTGTAAAAGTATGCTTCTCAATAAAGAATATTTGCAGGAAAGAAAAAATCTGCCAATAGACACCACACTGGTTTTAGCTAATGGGTGGTTGCATTTCTACATAAAACAAACAAACAAACAAACAAACAAAAAAAGTTGATGTACTTATTACTTATAACAAGAAATATACCAGTCATTTAAAAAAATACTTAAGTTTTTATAGATACAATGCTCTCATAACTGCTTATATTATAAATATATGATATAAAAGTTCTAAAAAGTTTATTTTTTTTAAGTTTTAAAGGGGAATTTCCCTAGGGTAAGAGATGAAAAAGGTATAGGATTAATTCATTTAAGTTTGCTGAGTTAAACCTCTAAGTTCTTCTTTATTCTTATATATCAGAAATCTAGTTGTTATTATGAACCTAATGCAAATACCGGGAAGCAAGAACAACAGTAATTCAAACTTTGAAAGATTCCTTTTTATGATTAGATTCTACTGATTGAAGAAAATCATCAGTTGTTTCTATAATTTCCTAGGCTTCCAAACATTGAAAGAAAAACCCTGTAGAAATTGGCCAATTTACCTCTTCGGATAATGATTTCCTCTGAAAAAACAAACCTAAAAAAATATCCCTGAAAAATATTTTCTGCAGAAATCATTAAAAAGGTACGAAGGAAACACTGAAAGTGGTTGGCTCTCTCTATTTATATATATCTATACATACGTATATAGATATATGTATTTGGATATTATGATGAATTTGTTTCTCAAAATGTGTTAAATGTTTTTTCTCAAAATCTAGGGAGACAGAATCATCAACTCTGGACCAAATTGCAACAGATAAGGATGTGTGCAGCTGCTAACTGTGCTGAATCAGGTATATATTATTTCCCTATCTGTAAAGTGTTATTTTTTTCCTTCAGTTTCAAGCTAAATCTCTCCCATTCCTGTTAGCTGACCAAGCAGTCGAATGCAGGAGAAATAGCACTAAATGGTGGCGAAAGCCTAACAGATTTGACTCTAATTGTGATTGTTGGCTGAAAGGGGTCACGGTTCAGATCTGTGAATGTAATGCACGATGATTAGCCCTGCATGCTATTGTGTGTAATGTTACTGTGATATTGTTGCTGCCTGTGACATGAGCTGTAATTTGGAGGCTGTAATGCTGCGTGGGCAGACGCTCATTGATAGCATTTGGCGCACAGCCTTGCTTGGGTGAAGCACTTATTAGCAAAGCCAGTCAATCTAAACATCGCAGACAGTGCCCCGAGTCAATGGGAGTGTGTTTGTTAGCTGAGCATGCTGTATAATAATCAGTACGTCCTGAGCAATCTAATGAACAGCCATCATAAGATGTTTTTTACATAATCCTGCCATCTAAGATTACCTTAATGCTTGTAAAAGCTCGCTGTCGATGTGTGCCTCATTACCTTGGGACATTGGTCATTTCATTTCAAGGGCCTGATTTTCATTAACTGCTCTACCCCCCCCTCCCTACCCATTAGCAGAATGAAAGCTCGGCTGCAACCATCTGGCTGCCAACTAGACCTCAGGGCTGCTTTATGGCTCCATCGAGCTTCACTGAGGAGAAGGTTGCTCTATTAGAGCCTTTTTCTTAGTCAGGCCAAGGGGAGTTATGGGAGTGATGCAAGAAGTGATGTCCATGCTTGGGGATGCAGGAAGGAGGGGAAACCGAGATAAATTAAAAATAAAAAGAGAGAGGCACTGGCACAGCAACAGAGAAAAGGCAAAGTGAGACAAAGTCAAATGGAACCTGAGAGAAATGTCAACGCAAGGAAGAGAAAACGAAGGCTGAGAGATAGAAAAAAGGAAAAAGGTGAAAAAAAACACCCAACATGTAATGGAAATGGCGCTCATAATATTTCTGGAATAAGATTTGTGTTTTTTTCCAGGCTGCCGAGTCCCAGAGGTGTGACAGAAAAAAGAGCTGACAGATGATAACCCATCCTGTGTAGCTTATGGTGGAGTAAAACAGGTGTAGATTTTTATTGCTTCCAATGGACACATTTTATTTTTAGAATTAGTGGTCTTGTTTTTGATATAGCACCTGCTTACACATGCATATTTTACCCTTTCAAATGCGACCGGGCTCTTACTCGCTCCACTGTTTTCATTCCCCAGTCCTGCCTTAATCAAAATTCTTGCCCGCAAAAATGTAATTTTTACAGTCTTTGAATGTCTTGCAAAAACTGCTCATAAATGCAGGCCAGCTGACTCTCATGCACTTTTTCTGAGTAAAAGAAAGAGTAAAACAAAGAAACAGTCTTGGGAAGGAATACATTATATAATTTGCTTCTCATTTCTCTCTGCAGAATCAATGTTGAAATAGTGCTGGTTATGTATGACCTGAGCTGCAAGGTGAAAAGTATGTAGGCATATATATATATATTCAGATTAAACTTATTTTTCTAATGTAAAAGCAATATATGACCTAGAATAATAAAGGTGTTCTAAGAATAAAGATAGTTTATGCAGTACTTGTATCTTATATTCATAATGGAGAAGGTGAAAAGATTGAATCATGCTTTTTTAAGAAATTATGATGTTTCAGATTATAAATGATTATTAAAAGATTATAAAAGTTTTTTAGAGCATTGGATGGCTGGTAATGCATTCTTCATTTAGCTCTCAACATGCTTGGACATAAGATGGAGGTCAGAGGTTGACCTCAATCATGTAACGGGGCCATTCTTTGGTGCTTGTAGGAGTTTATTTCCTTGCAGCAGCCTGATAAATTTCTGCCCACACAGAACAATAAGCGCAGCTTGTTAAATGTTTTGAAGTACCCACATCTGATGCCCAATTCACACTTTACTAGAAGCGTTTTAGATAATTTCATGTTCCAAAAGCAAGGAAAACCTTTTTTTTTCTCCTCACACTGCTGCATCTTTTGTTGAGTTTTGCTTGAAATTGTTTATTTTAGCCCTTACCTCTTTGAGGATATCTCCAAAGGTGCAGGGTACATATAATATGTTTGCCAAACCATCTTGAAAAGAATCTTTTAGAAAAATGTATTATGCAATAGTCATGTGAATAACACAAACCCAGGCCTTTGGGAGCAACATCAGTTTATTGTGTGAAGCAAATATCCTCCATTTCCATAGTTAAAACACATTATAGAGATTCTTGCCATGTAAACATTTTAAAATCTTTTAAAACTATTATGTTTTTTTCACATTACAAACAAAACCTTCAATTTTTTAAACATGATTTTTTAATTGACCAATCGCAAAGGGCATCATAGCTGTGAAGTGGAAAGTAACAGATCAATGGTTTTAAAGTTTTTTGATCGACTGAATACTCAAAACCAAAGCATCCATTTGTATTGATTCTCTGTTGTATTGATTCACTGATTCTCTGTTTCAAACTCTCCAAAGCAAAACTCAGTGCGTCCAACTGCCTTAAGACATCACCAATTAGTAATTTGGACACAATTTACTAACTGCATGCAGTTTATTTTTATTCTAAATCCATCTCTTACTTGAAAACAGCAGAAGTTTGTTAAAGACCATTTGTAAACAAGCATCATAGTAAATGGCTTGTTCTGGAGCCGTGCATTTCAAGTCCAAGCAACACCAAACTACTTCAGACCAGATTCAGTCATTCACCATTCTCACTCTGATGCTGATAAGCTACAGTGTAGCCACAGCTGCCCCGGGGCACACTGTTAGAAGCAAGGCTGCCATACAATTGGTGTGACTGGGCCCTGGGGCCATCAACATCAGGGAGTGCAGGTGAACTTGTTGCAAGGTTACTACTGGGGCAATTGGAGCAGGGACTTAAACTTGCAAAAAAACAAACCAAAAAAACTAAGCACTGGATAAGTGATAAAGATTTGGAGGAGTTTAAAGCAGGGTTTACTCATTAAAAATCTTACATCCATTTTCCAAAGATTAATGCCATAATGCACAATTGTAGAGCAACCAAGACATGGCCTCTTTAATCAAAATATTAATCTAAGAAGCAGCATTGAAAGCATTGTTACCTAGGAGGAGCTGCAGCGCTCCAATTCTGGGTTGGGGCAGGGAAAATATTCAGAACAGATACTATTAACGTCTTATATAAAAGTTGCTTTTTTTGAAGTGCATTAAGAAACTGCACTTAACAAAGTAAAGGAACTCATGTTTACAGTTTGCCTTACAAAGCACAGCAAACAAGCAGAAGAAGGTTCTCCAATTAGATTAGATAGAATAGGTAAAGATAAAGGACAGCTAATAGCTGTGCATTCCGCAAACAGGTGACAAAACATATGTACAGTATGGCATAAAAAATACCCTGTGTGTCACAATGATATCACTACCCTCACCTTGAAATTTGGGGTTGACAGCATCATGTTGTGTGGATGTTTTTCTTCAGCAGCGACATTAAAACAAGATAATATTTCTGCAAAAGGGCAGGGACTTCAGGAAGACATCATCTTCCAGCCAGACAATGACCTTAAAGGTACAGCCAGAGCATTGGATGATTTAGATCAAAGGAAACAGTGTGTTAGAGTAGCAAAGTCTAAAACCAGAGTTAAATCAAATTGATAAGCAGTAAAAAAACATGTTCATCCTCCAAACTAACAGATTGATTCTTTTCTAGAGAAGAACTGGCAACATTTTTAGCCTGTAGATATGCTAGTACAGAGAGCGGGACAACACAACTTAGTAAACTTACAACTATAATTGCATCGAAAACTAGTTCTACAAAATATAATCCAGATAGTTAAAAACCAAAGGGTCAGATTTTTCAGATTTTTTTATTTTAGAAATAAAAGAACCCCCTTAAATCATGTATTATGTTTTTTTAGTTAATAATGTGTTTGCAGTGATTTTCTTGGCCATAAAATCCAGATTAAAATACAGGAAACACTGTGATTGTTGACCAGACTGCTCTATATCCTCTTCTTGTTCATTATAGAATGCTCAGGCTCTGGCTGCTGATGTGCTGGCTATATTTTATAGGCTTACTAACAGTATCTGATTTAACAGCACCACTTTATTCATTAGAAAGGAGCAGACAGATATATCTTAGTGGCAAACTGCTTCAGCCCTTAGACATAAACCAAACGTGAAAGCGGGACAGAAAAGTGACCTAACAGGTTCAGAGCATGGCATGGTTATTTCCATCACCTGAGGAATGTCTCACCATGGGGCTTATCACACACAGCGGGGTCTAAGCTTTACTAAGAATTGAACTACAGAAAAAAAAATCGACTCAGCTGCTTTCCTGACTCCTGTATAGGGCAGGGGTGAAAAAAGACAGAATGGCATGTGATAAATTTAGGGTTAAAAAAAAAAAAATTCAATTTAATGCTAGCTTGTGCGACAGTGGAAACCATACAAGAATATGACTGACTCAGCCAAGATCAATATCAGATTGTTTGACAGAACTCTGCTATTTAACCCTTTTTTTATCTTGTAGAATGTTCTCAAGACCTACTGCTACTTCCTAAAGCAATGAATATATATAACAGCACATTGAATTTTTACTTAATCCTATTGCAACACAGAAAAATGATGGCTTCTTCTGAAAAACAGAGCGAGTGTAAATATTGTGTATAATGTTTTAAAATGAGCTGATCAACTGGTAAGCACTTGGGTTTTTGATTTATTAAAGCTCTATTAAATTTGTGAGCGTGCACGTTTAAGCCAAGGTTGGTATGTATGAATGAGGCTAGAAGGTGAAACAGCACTTTTTCCATTGAGCCAATGTGCATTCATAAATCTCAAAATCTATTTTCTTACAAAAATCGTGAGTAGAACTCAGCTTTTGTCAACGAGGTGGCCTATAAAACAACTAAGTTTACCAGAGTTCTGATCCAACATTTCAACAAAGATAAAAAAAAAAAAAAACACTTGTTGATGGATACCAAATACATTTGAAATCATGCAGTTTAAATGTAATGCTACCAAGAAATAAGTGCAACTATGATCTTTGCAAGGCCTCTCTATCAACTTCCATTAATCTCTAACCCATTTATATAGCCTAACCTTGACCCTTCCCCAAAATCTAATCAAAACGATTTCATAACAAACCCTAACTCCATCCAAACTCAACTTACACATTTGTGCTACATGTAACCCCAGGTCCCAAAACAGCAATTGCCCTCTTGGGGTCCTGGCCAAGGGAGCATTTGGACCCCACAACGTGCTATTTTTCCAGGTAATAAGGCCCCGCAGTGTATCAAAACTAGAACACACACATTGCCTTCGTTGAATAATCTATTTTTGGTATACTTAACACTACAATGACGTGTTAAGTCTGAGTCTAAAAAAATGTTGGTTTTAAAACTAAATCTCAAATGCTTTTAAACGATGTTTTGAAGCAAATTCTTCACGAACGTTTTTGTTGGTTTGGCATAAAAAGCTGCTATTTCACTGTTTTAGGTATATCCTACCTGATTTTGACAGTCGATAAAAGCAGATTTAAAACGGGAAAAAAAGAGAAGAAACATCGTTTTGCTGGATTACGTTAAACAGGAATGAAAAGAAACACGGGGTTTAATGTGTGTGTGTGTTTTTTTTTTTTTTACTCATCCGACTAAGTTGTTGGAGGCGGTTCCTTCCATAGACGCTAGGAGCTGTCTGTGGTGCTGAACTGCCTCTCCTCGCTCCAGCCTTCTCTCTGTGCCGACAGCTCCCACAGCCAGGAATCCGCTTACCGCGCGTCCAAATTAAAAACGGGACCTCCGCGATCCACTTGATCATTCCGACCCTTTTCACTCAGCGAATTATTCCTGGAAGCAGAGCGATTTGTACCTCCTCTTCTTGCTCAGAATCATTTTTTCTCTTTCTTTCTCCGGTCACTGGAAGTACCACTGTTATTCTTTGTAACACACGGACGGTCGGTTTCTCATCGGGAAGAGCAAACCTCGACTTTCGCAGACATGTGCATGAGACGTTGCTGTCAGTTTAAGACTCTATTAGTGGTTTTGGCTCTCGCTGCTGTAATCTCTCAAATTCACGGAGAAGGTAAGAACTTGATTTCCCTGGACGCACTTTTGTGCTGATTGCTTCCTCTTTGTTGAACTACAAAATGCAATGACAACGCTCAGTGCTTACACCGGGGTATCGGGTGGCTTAAGTTTAGATCTACAAGTGAGAATGTTAAATGTATAATGAGACTTGCATTTACTGTCTTTAAAAAGTGAAAGTTAAATAAACAGACAAATCTGAACCTATAACTTGTATTATTTTAGTTGTTAAATTGAAATCATAGCGCTCTCTGAATGAGCCCATTAACAAGTTATAGATCCCATCACATCCTGCTGGAGGGGAGAATGAGTTCAGCACTTGGTTACATAACAGTAATACTGTTAATCACAAGTATGAAAACAACCCCGGGGGGAGAGGAGAACTTAATAAGACACTCACAAAGCAAACACAGTTATGGAACATATTACACCTAATGTGATAATTTACCTTCCCTTACATTTATGTGTTTATCTCTCCCCCTGAATTGTAGCATAAACAGTTAGGAACTGACTTGTTTTTGCCATTGAGGCTCCCTGTGACAGACGGTGCTCCTTAATAAGACTCTAATCCTCTGGAATTGCGGAAGATTATTGACCAAGCTGTTTGACACAGTTGAGTGGGAAGCGGCAACAGATTCGTCCACAGTAGTTTTGTCCTAATTATTTCCCAGTGGTGCGAGTCTGCATCCCCCTCTTCATCAGTAAAACTATACTTTTTTCTGACCATCTGTGTCTCAGCCTATAACCACAGTTTTGCCATTAACCCTTCTCAGGATTTACAGTATGTAGTATGACCAATAAGCACAAGCCACGTAGAAAGTAGAAAAAAAGACATAATTTACCTTTGAACTGAAAGTATA
>NW_015151026.1:314191-325020 GCF_000732505.1 Cyprinodon variegatus | reverse complement strand
TATCTATCTATCTATCTATCTATCTATCTATCTATCTATCTATCTATCTATCTATCTATCTATCTATCTATCTATCTATCTATCTACATTTATGTAAGTAAGAATATCAAAATATCTATCACAAATTGTTTGTATTTCCATTCCAATTATTTTCAGTTTGGAATTATTGACTAGTCCATTTAGAATTTAAAACAAAATGTATCATGTCAAAATATTGCTTATATTTGCTGCATATATATTTTTATGTAAGAATATCTATCTATCTATATATATATATATATATATATATATATATATATATATATATCCAAAAATATATAGATTTTTTTTGGAAGTATTGATCCATGTATCCTAAAATATATAATAAGAGTTTCGAAATTTTTTACTCTTTCAGACATTTATAATATTACATTTCTTATAAGATAAGACAAAACTGACATATGTGGACATCATTTGGAAATGCCCCCCTATTCTTTAACAATCTTTAAATGTATCTTAAAAATGTAAAATGTTTAACTTTAATATTGTTAGGCATTCTCAAAATGGGAACATTGGTAAAACGTAGCATCCAGTTAGTATTAAAAGATCACATGTTTTTACTGTACCAAAGACAATTGCAAAACTGAACTGAGAAATAATGTAGTGCATTTCTGGTAATAGGCTTTTATTTTGACACCTGTTAACGCCTCATCAAGCTTTCATCTCAAATTATAAGTGCTTCTTTAGGTATATTTTCATTAGTACTGCAGGCTAAAGAAAAACCTTTAGTTCTCTATTATTGGGGTTCAAATTCACCAAAGTTGACTAAATTTGCTTGAGTTATTCTTTATTCGGTCTGACTGCTGCTTCAAGCCATCTCCAGGAAAAATCTGAATATCCCATAATTTCAGGGGAGGTAACACAAATCACTCAACACCTGTTTGTCGGGTTGCCAGTTATTAACTTCATCAAGGGCTATTCAGCATCTGTGTGCCGTCATAATTAGTTTAACTTTCCCAAGGCCTGTCAATGGTAAATGAGAGTCATTATGCCAGAATGCCCCTCTTCAAGGCTTGGCGTCTGCCTGCCTCAGCCCCTCTCTGTGCCTGTCTCGGTCCCTTTCACTGCCTCCTAGGTGGAGCTCACAGCTTGGCTGAATGCGACTCATTTTCAACTCTTCATGTGCAAATGTCTCTCCGGCTCTGCAAGAATGGTCTATGCATTCTAATTTGAGTCATTGCCTCATAAATTTTCTTCCTCAAAAGTGTTTGCCGTTTATTTGCCAAGGAGAACCTATTTTTAGGAGGATCTTTCTGGATTTTTATCGCTACTTTAGTTTGATTGTTATTTCAAAAGCATGGAAAAGAAGCCCTGATGTGCTTATTAGGCTCTACCTTAAATCTTTACAGAGGCAACAATATAAATGCAAACTATAATGCTATAAAAACCTGATATTTTTTTCTTATAATCCTGGCTAATACATCGAAATCGCTTCTTCAGTCTGAATCAGAATTTTAGTTCCTGCAGTCTATCTAGGAAAAAGTAAAATCTTTTAAATGTCTTAATTTCTTTAAGAAAAAATGTTAAGCTAGAAACATCAAAGATTACATCATTCTTTTATCTTTTGGCATTCACCATGTTTTACAGAGGGACATTTATTTTTAGAAAAGGCAAGTTTTCGTTTGTTTTATGTAAATAAGACACTATTTTTACTGCCACCCTAAAAAAACGGAAGCGTTTATAAATAGTAAACCCTTCAGAGGGAGGACAGTGAGAGGCTCTTTTCCTGATAGCTTTTCCCATCCAGTTTGTTTAATCAGTCTGACAGTTTTGATAGAGCCGGAATGGGTTTCTGCATCTAGATAATTATGTGAGAACTTCCTCCAACAGCTTGTTTTTGTCTCAACACAATCATCTCTTCAGAGATTTAATGGAACAGGTTCACAATGAAATTGTCAGCCTGCTCAGCAAAGGGGAATAATTTCCTCAGGGTAGGAAAGGGCCACTTTTATAGATGCTCCACGGCTAAAGTCTCCGTCTAATTAATGTAGAGGATTGAGGTAGAAACCATCACTGACTCAAAATCTGTGTCCTGTTATATTAAGGTTGCTACTTCATTTAATTTATTTCCAGTCAAGAGTCACCCTCTCGCGACACTTGAAAGTAAGACACATCTACCTCTTAGTCAAGTCACTACATCGCAGGCTACCTTTGTACCTGTGCTGCCTTTGGCCATGGGCCATATCGATCTGAACAGTCGGTAAGAAAAAGAAATAAAAAATAAAAAAATAAAAAATAAAGAAGTCAGCTGCAATAGCCTCCCCCGGGCCGAGGCTCCTTTCTTCACCTTTTACGCTCCGCCTGGCCGTGTATATACCTCCCTAATCGGGAGTGGCGGATTTTGCAGCTGCAGTGAGGATGACTCTCTGAAACGATTAGGCCTGGGGACAGCTCCGGCTCTCTTCCCCGTCTTCTCCATGCCAGATCCCATCTAGAAAGCATTTCATCTGTGGCAGTGGAAAGGCTTATGTGTGGGGTCGCAGGATTCTGTGTGGAAAGCAGCAGGTAATAGGCTGTGTAATGTGTTTGGGGGGGTGGGGTGGGGGTCTGGTTTTAGTATTCACAGTTAGTACTGACCTCTGAAAGGCTGAGCCACCCCTACGGTAATTTACTCTGAAAAGATGTAATTGAATTCATCAGGATGAGTAAACATATTATAAGTAGCAGAGAAAGATAACAATGTTGTGGCTAGATCAAGGAAGACGATAGTAGCTCTGCGAATAATTGAAAATTGTCAAAGACTAACATCAGCAAATGTGTTCTGGGCACCAAGAAACATAACTGTGAACGAGTTTCAGATTATCCCTGTTCTAACCTTTCTATGTATGGTTTCAGTAAGGAAAAACTTTTCAGTTTTAGTGACTGCCTACAATAAAGTGTGTTATCACCTGCATATAGACATTTTCAAGTGTTTTGAACGGGAAGAAAATCTGAGACAACTCAGGTAGAGCAGAGGCCCACACTTAGCCTGCTAGCATTGTTCCCTCCTCATAGATATATTAGAATCATGTCCCAGAGGACCTTGTTTATAATTTAGAAGTTCTAACATCGACCACCATCTTCAGGCTATCAAACCCTGTCAGTGCCAGCGACTGCAGGGTGGGCAGACAATTGTCTGTCAAGTATAAGGCACCAGTCGTCCACCTCTTCTTCTCCCTCTGTGATGAACAGCCAGCCTATTGTGGTCATTCTCACATCTGTCAGAGGAGTGGGTAGGTTCCTGAGGGGCATTCTTAGGAGTAAATTAGCAGAAAATAATTGGCATGATAAATGACACAGTGACCATTTTAGTACCCTAATGAGCAATGCAAAATAGAGCTGAGATTGCATTTGAAACGTATGCATTTAGTATGCATTTACAATGCATTTCGATATGTATTTTATGTCAGTAATTTTTGCAGTCCCTTGTGGGACTAAACATACCCCTTAAAATCTTTTTATCATTTTCTGATTTTACAGCAAAGTTTCATTGTAATTTTTTTGTATTAGACAGACTTAAAGTAGCTCATAATTAAACAGTAGAGGGAAAATTTTTTTTCTCAGTGTTGTAAAGGTTGTAAATCAGGTTGCAAATTATGCTATTTTGCATCCATTCCTTGTGAACTAGATTCAGCATGTAATGTGACAAAGTTTATTATTTTTATTTTGCATACCGTTGTGCGAAAGCTTATTTGCCAATGATATTTAAGGTGTGTGTAACTATTCATGCTATGTTTGCTCTTAAAGACTATATAAGAAATACTTTGAGTACATTCACTGCAATATGCAGTGGTGCAAATGTGTTCTTAGTGTCAAAGATTTTTTTTTTAAATTTTGTTTGATTATTGGTATTTGATTTGAAATTCCTGCAGAGTGTCTCAGTGAAGACATCAGCTGTTTATTAGAGAACATAAGGTTTAAAACAGAATCATGAAGACCAACGGACACAGAAAATGCGTCTGGGATAATCTGGTGAAAAAGCCAAAAAATAAAAAATAAAAATAAATAAATAAATAAATAAATATAACTAAGTTCAATTCAAACAGTAACACTCAGATTGAGGGATTTAACCCAATAG
The DNA here is from genome assembly GCF_000732505.1 of Cyprinodon variegatus. Classification (NCBI taxonomy): domain Eukaryota; kingdom Metazoa; phylum Chordata; class Actinopteri; order Cyprinodontiformes; family Cyprinodontidae; genus Cyprinodon; species Cyprinodon variegatus. The sequence continues at coordinate 320,924 of NW_015151026.1, read as the reverse complement.
TATGTATTAATATGTATGTTTTATTTGTTATGCTAATTTTTTTTTATAGTTTAGTCTGCACACCTTTGTTCTGGTTTTAAATTAGTATTTATATTATAAAAAATCCTTGATAATAAATTTAAAGAAAAAAACATTTATGGAATGTATTACTTTGCAGTTTAAATATTTTGCACGGTGGTACGTATGTTTGAAAGGTAATGGGGTGGAAGAGGCCAAATGATTCTGTGAGTGCTAACTCCTGTAGTGAAACTAAGCACTGATATTACACCTATGTTGGACCAATGACAAAAATAAACAGTCTTTTTTAAGTCCGGGCTAAATGTATATATTCTTCTCTGTCTACATTCATCTCAAAGGAAATGCGGCCATCCTAGCCTTCCTATGAGTCTTGAATTCACTGGTGTTCTGTGTCAGAAAATGGAGAAAAAAATGGGTCGTAACAGTCGGATGTACTCACATAGAGCCATATAGTCAAAAATATCTCTGGAGAACCTGTAACATTTGCATCTCAGTGCATCAATGCAATGATGCACTGAGATGCAAATGCAATGCATGCAATAGTGTATCTGCCACCAATTTAGAAGTAAACTGGCCTAATCTCCATGAATCAGGATAAACTACTGGACAAGTAGTAGCATTGTCATTGAGTACCTATACAGTAAATATACATATGATATTTTCGGATGCAATGTTTGGTTGTATGAAATGGTAAGGATGCAGTGACTTTCTCAGTAAATCCTCATCTTTAGATGAGGGTGGGAACAGGTTATATGCTGGTCCACAGCATTTAGAGCTCTTCTTTCTGAGATCAAAACCTGAACATAAAATCTTACTCTTCTTCCCATTGTAGTGGCACCCAAGTAGTAGGCATGAAATGCTGCTCCTATTTACAACTTTAGGCATTTAATCTCTTTACGTAGGACACAGGGGTTGTCGTCAACTGATTTTATATACAGTTATTCTAAACATGTGCAACAGGCATTTAATAATACAGAGTCCCAGCTTGATACTATATTAAAGCTAACAAGATATAATTATAATGCATATGCTCATTATCTTTAAAGTGCATTGCAATAAAACCCTATATTTCATTGTTATTACACAGTCTTTGTTAATTACGGTATTCAAAAAGATACCACCGTCTTCCCGCTGAAAATATTTTCCTGCATAGCACTTAGCACAAATACTTGGCTAAGATCAAAATGTCTTCCGTGATCATGAGTGAGTCATTGACTTGACAATACTTTGCTAGGATTAATTAAAAAATGAATTTCTAGCTGCTTTCTGCACACCTTTTTTCCTTCATTGACAGCAGCCTCAATGCAGGCAAAATCACACATACAGACAAGGAAGAAGCTGCAGCAGCCAATACAGGCTTTCTTTCACTGTGAGCACCAAGATTATTGTGAAAAACAAAGAAACAACATGCTCACAAAATAATGCTTGATTTAAAAGGTTTTAGCTTAACAGAATAAACTGGCTAAAATAATAAGGGATTTAAATTAAATTTTAGAACCAAAAGATGTTTTAAAAACTGAGTTCAGTGAGGGACTTTGAAACTGATTTTGTAAAAAGGACCTTGAGAGGAACATAACTAATTATGCTACTTAAGTATGTGACAAAGTTTGATGTCAAATGTTGTATAAGGAGTTGAATGCACACATGGGTATTGGGAAGCAGTATACAGTAGACGATAAGGGTACATGCAGTGACAGACTAACTGGGTAAAATCCGTCAGCTCTGTGGAATGAGCACTGCTTCTACAGATATAACACAGAAGGCTGCTGCAGACACCTTGATATGACAGCTGCTTTCTCTGTAAACATGGGACCACATCGTAAAAAAAACCCCAGATGAAATTCACAAAATGAAATTGTACAAAGATACGTAGGCAGACAGGATATGAACACAAAAAGAAGATAAAAGGAACTGTAGAAAAAGTAGGTCAGAGTGCCTGGAAAGATAAGCGAGAGTGATGAGGAGATGAATCACAGGTTGGAAAACATAAAGAAATTATCCGTTCGATCAGTGAGGAAAAATCCCCAAAACATTTTAAAATGTCATTAGTATAGTTGATTAAATGCAGATAGCTGGATTTCGTTTCAAGTTTTTTCCATTGCAAGGTTTTTGTAGATACCTTACATGGCCTTGGAACCATATTTGCAAGCTTAGAGCTTTTTCCAATTTACTGCTATTATGCTCCCTTTCACCATCACCATCTTTCACATGACCTATAAATTCACCTTAGAGCAATGTGTTCCTTAAATCAAGGTAGAAAAGTTTCTGGGAAAGCTAAAAGTGTAATTTGATGTTAAGCTGATGTTTTTGCCAAAAACTTCCAAATGAAAAGAAAAGGATAGCACTGGAAAATAACATGAAAAAGAAAATCTATCTACAAAACACGTACATGATTCTGGTGTCAGATCCAAATGTGATCTCAAAATGGTGGATGTATAATAGATAAAATCGTCTGCCCTCAACTTATATTTTTTTTGTCTTTTGTTTGTTTATTTTAGCTCAGGTGGGACTGATTATAATGCAAGGAGAGGAGGCAGGGGACTGCAAACAAAAATAAAAAAATAAAAAAGATGTAAAAGATGAAAATAAAAATAGCAGCTATAGTCCATTAATGGATGTTAGCTATCACTTTTGCTGCAGTAAGGTTATATAATTGTGGTTCAGTTAGAGTGAACAGCATGGATCAATTTTTACTTCATCATGGGAAATGCACGGTGATCCATATTGGATCAAATCTGTTGCATACTGTAAAATATCTTGGTTTTGGTAGAACGTGCAACTGCAGAATCTGCAAATGGAAACACTGATCCTTCAAACATGTATATGGCAACAAAAAGACCTTAATGTAATGGTTCTTATTACTACAGCAGATTTGAGTCTTTTTTTTATGTTGCAACACACTAATAGCGCTGTCCCTTGCTGAGCAAATCCCCAGTGTCCACTCTCATCAGTCTGCACATTGTAAACATTCCTGACTGTGAGGCATAACACAGAAAGCACCTGAGATTTTTCATTTTGAAAAACTCCAGGCCATTTTTTCTTTTGTTTTATGAACATAGAAAGAATGTTTGTTTTTTGTTTTTTTGTTTTTTTGCTTGGTTTTCTTTTTAGGATTTTTTTTTTTAACCAGGTGGGGGGAACAAAGCACTATGATGTTTATCTGTAAGCAGCTTTGGTAAAGAAAAAAAAAAAATCTGTAAAAGATCATCCAGAGGGGCATTATTTGTGAAAATGTCCATGCTGCTACCATGCACACTCTCACACTTAACAGGTTTTCTCCATTTCTGTTGCTCCTTTTGCTGGATGCATCCAGTGATTTTCATCAGCACAAAAAGGAGTAATGCTGAAGTTAGAATGTGCAAGGACAACAGTTCAAATAGGGACTGTGTCAGACACTGTAGTATACAATATCAGGATTATTTACAGTTTTTTTTCTCTTTTTAGGGTTATTTTTCATCTGAATTATAAATGCTCTAATCAGATATTTTGGACTGATGTTTGATCTGTTATTTATAAGCCTGCAATTATTCATACCTCTGGCAGATTTAGAAAGTAAAGTAAATAGATGTTCCTTGATTACTTACACAGAGTAAAAAGGACAGAATTTTCAGACAAAAGCTTTGATTCCCTTATTGCAACTAAAGACTTTAGAGGCTTATCTGCTGATTTTTATTTTAGAATAACATCAGAGGATTACATCACTGCGTGTTTGTCAGAGAGAGAGAGACCGGATTCTCTGTTGCCTTAAAAAAGACAGAAACATTACTGAGTCGACATTTTAAACAAGGTGTGGGCATTTGTCTCAGACTGGCCCATGGTGCTTAAATGAAAATACAAAATCAGAGTATAGTGCTACACCTGCCTTCAAGCCCAGGTTATTTGCTTGTTTTAGAAATTGAATTATAAATTGAAGTTGAAAACTGTTGTTTTCTCTGTTTTGTAGTGCTATTAGCGCTCTGTCATATGCACGCAAATATATGCTCATGCCCAGAAAAGAGAATGCGCCACATATCAGATTTGAGGTAGAAATATAAAAACTTCAATACCTTGGATCTGTTTTCTAGATTTTATCCAACTATTTTTTTAAGTCACCAAATTAATCTTTTCTCTCTTTTAATTTGCAAAAAGATTACAAATTTGTCGAAAGCCCTGCAGGGAATTTCTAGTTCTAAACTGTTTTTATTTCTGCCCTGAAAGGCAAATTAAATACTTCTCAATAAGTAATTAGGAATCTGAAAGCTTTAAAAATGTTTCAAGCTTCCAAATTACATTTTATTTAGCTGCGATAACTGAAATATAAATGGATACACTAGGTACATATAATAATTATTAAAGCATTCATATATAAATTGTTACCATGTTATTTCTTACACCCATGCTTTATTTATTGTAAAAAGTTATAAGCATTTACTGACAGAAAGAATTTGCAAAATATAATCTATATCATAAGAAAGAGAAGCCATGATATTGTCCAATGAATATCCTAGATCACTGCTGTGATTAACTGTATTTTGCTTGTAAACATATAGGGTGGATGTCATAACCACATAATATGGCTAACACAGATTTATTTTTTTAAGCCAATAATCTGTCACTAAAAGGCAGGCATTGTTCCTGGAGTCCATACCGGTTTTTAGAAGTCTTTACCTTCCTTTATTACCCTTTATTGCAGTTAGCTTGATTTGCATAGTTATTTCCTGATCAGCTATACTGTCAAAAACATATTCCAACTAGATACCTGTACAAAAATTATCTACTAACTTGGCAAAGACAGAACGTTGTCTTGAAAATGATCAGAATAGCAGGTACAAACAATCTAGCATGTTTCCCTTCATGAATATGCTGGTCATGCTAATGTAATTACTTATCATATACTTAAATTTTCACAGCCTAAAACGTAATCCAGGTTTGTTTTTTGCTTCTATATTTGGCCTGGATAAAATGTAGGTGAAAGCTTGCACACAAAATGTCTGCAGTCATTTTGGTGAAAATGAAGCATACCTTCGTTGACAGACAGGAGAGCAAGTTCTCCCTGCATGTCTCAACATATGGACTGTCAGAAGTTGAAATAGTATAGACATACCATCTATCAAGCAATGCTGTTTTTGAGTGCTGAATGTAGTAAAGACTGACTTGTAGACAGTCACAAATAGAAGTCATGCCATACTGTACTAAAGCTCCAAAGGAATAATTCATTCCAACAATGTATGCCATTAGATCTGGATGGATCATTTCAAAGCGCTATTGCAGTTTGTGGTCTCTCGCAGCGTAGTTATTTGTTGTGCTGTCCATCAATACCTGATATTTTGGTGTTGGGGGGATGTGGTGGTGATGGTCACCTTGCTCCTGTATATGCATCATTTTAATTACAATTTTCTAAATGAAGTGAAAGGTTGTTTGTATGTATATACAATTATTCAGTTATTCTGATTATGGTGTTGTTCTTTGTCCGCAGAAGAGAGGACATTTCTCTATGTCCATAAGTGGTAAGATTTTGTTAATTGATTAAGTATTAATATTATATTATGAAATAAATAGCCTATTTCTTTATGTAGCTTTTTTGTTGCCGCTGTCCTCACATCTGCAAAGTGGAAAATTACCTATAAACAGTGGCTTACTCTTGCCTGCAGTCCTGCTCATTTAAGTTATGCATTAAGAAACATGATGATTGATTGGAGATAAAAAAAAAAGAAGTAATCACTTCCCTTTTGTCATTCTTTTTGCTGTTTATCTATTTTGCAGGGAAGCAAAAAAATTTTTCTATCATATCTGATGAATTATATTACCAGAAATGTCATCTTTAATGGAAAAAAAAGAAACAGAAATAATAAAATGCTTTGCGTGTCTGGGATATCTGAAAGAATTGTGATGGCCATAACCAAATGACATTGCATTCAGAAATAAAACAATTATCTTAACTGGTCTCAACAGTTGGAAGGATAAAGACGGCAGGCCCCCTCTGCCATGTTTTTGCCTCTGAGTCATCTTAGACAAAGGTCCTGATTTTTTTCTTTATCTCATAAAAAAAAATAAAGGCCTTCTTTCCTCCTCTACCTGTATATTCTGCATAGAACCATCAAACATGGCAGTGCACAGTACTATTTTCAGAAAAACTCAGTGAAAGTCCAACTGCTACGGCTGACTTTGGGATATCCAAAATAAGTCCATTGTGCTTTAACAAAACCTTTTATAGTTAGATCCTGTGGCACATACAAAACTACCATTTAAATAGTTAAGTCTGCACCTTTTCTCTGCCCTTCTACCTGCAACTTTTCAGACTGATACAGTCGTAGTCATTCTGGCTGTCCAGGCTAAGTTTTTGTATGCACAGGCTATCTAGCACTCCTTATTTGTGATCTTAGTAGATCAGGGCCTTAGTACTACTAAACAACAGTTTCTTTGCTTGCTTCCTTTACAGTTAGTACACTAACATCAGCTTTAAAAACCTGAGTAATATAACAAATAGCTAACTTTATGTCTTCTTTAGTCAGCAACAGATTCCACACAAAGGGTTGTGCTTGTCAGCATGACCTGATTGTGTGACCAAATGGTGCATGATCACGTTATTAGTGAATCGTATTTCAAAATTTTTCTGTTAGATAATTAGTTTTGAGTGTCAAGATTTGTGGGTGTTGTAGTGGACCCAAATGCAGAGTAGTAGGAGGAGGCAGGGAAGATAGCTCGCAAATTTTAATGAAAAAGTAAGATTGCCCTT
>NW_015151026.1:215323-312786 GCF_000732505.1 Cyprinodon variegatus | reverse complement strand
AAACCAAAAGAATGACGAAGATCCAGCATAGGGTAACTGAACAGTAGGTGTATATATGGGAAACAGAAACAATGGGAGGACTAATTAGCTTATAGGGAGCAGGTGTAGACAGAGTAACTAGAAGGAGCTTAGGGGAAAGAAAAGGATGCTAGGGGGGAACAAAGAATAACCAGGGAGAAACAACAGGAACTAAAATTAACTAGAAATGAACTTAAATAAAGCTAAAGGGGAATAAAACAAATGGCTACAAAATAAGGAATGAAAAAATAAGGAAAAAAACTAGAGCATAAGAGAAGGGTAGGGAGGTAACTGAAGGAAAACCTGAGTTAAAGATAGGAGAAAGAATAACTATAACTAAAACTAGACCGAGGAATAAATAATAGCAAAATGCTGAAAAGAAGAGATAATCAGGAAGAGCAAAACTAAGAATACAAAAATTGTCTAACTCTAGGCAACACGGAACAAAACAATGTGATCTTAAGAACCCAAAATAAAAACTTAAACAGAAAGAAAAGGACGCTAGTAAGATCATAACATAGAGATATATAATAGCCAAACATACCGTATAAGAAAAGAGTAATGATTTTTGATTTTTTAATTCAAGCTGTTTTTTGACTTCGCTGAAGGAATTTGCGAAGTCACTGGTTTTGTTTTTGAGTTAAAAACTCATAAACAAAATCAGCATTCACCAATGAAGAAAGTTAAGATGGCTTAAAGAAATTTTTATAGCATATTGGTTTGTCTTTATTCTTTCAGGCAGATACTGAATTCATCACTTGGTGAATGTTTTTATCCAGAGTACCTGACCAAAATAAATGGAGTGTGAAGGCCCCAACATAGCTAAAAACCCTAACCCAGAAAATGTTCATATTTATGAGTGTTTTCATCCAGAGCATGTTAGGTGATCCCAAGCAGACAAATGTCATGTTATTTCTGCCTAAGTGTGCACAGTAAGTGGGCCTTTTAGAAAATAACCTGTCAATGCCGGTGGCCATTCTGCCTAGAAGGTGACATGTTTGTGTTTACCTGAACTTATTATACATCCCTGTCATAGAAGCTTCATTCGGCAGGTAAACAAATTGAGATGGTTGGAATGGTTTTGGCAAAGCTAAAGAAAAATCTCATCACAAAGTGCACCACTTGGCTCCAGTGCAATTACCTTCTGTAAATGAAGCTGAGTCTGTCCTGTGTGTCGCTCCGTCTCTCTGCACGAACACTGTGTCAACAAAGCAACGCGGGCCTCTGTGTGGAAGGTGCGAGGCTGTTTACCTTTGTTGTGGTGTGGATTGATGAGGTGGCTGAGTCGCAGGCAGGGGCATGATGTGAATAGCTGGAGTATTACTGTGGAGAAAGGTGTTTCCCCTCAGAGGCGGCTAACTGAGTTTGACAAAGCTGTTTCTGCTGGGAGGCTGTGCGGACGCTGGCTGGCTGCGCTCCAGGAGCCCCAGCTCTGCATATGGATGAACACTGGAGGTAGCGATGAAAGGTAACAGAGACAGGAGGGAGGACGAAGCTCACACTAATGCAGTTTTTGTGGTGCAAGTCAGCCAACAGTGTATTAAATATTTTAAAAGCGTGGAGTGTGGAGTGAAATAAGATAAAGGATGCTCTATCAAATGTTTGACATCCATGCCCATGAGATTCATGTGCAATTCTATTACAAACTTTAAATACGATGTCTGACAAAAGTATTCATAACCCTTTAGGACATTTGGGGGATTTTATATATGACAAAAACAAAATTTTGAAAGAAATAAATCATTATTAATTTCTGCTGCAACAGCATTTTTTATAGCAGTTTCAGATGACCTTCTATAAAGCCTTTTATGACTTCATATGAATAGAATGATTCTAAAAAGTTATATGAAAAAAAAACAACTAACAATTAAACAGAATACCTAAATTTTAATGGTTTTGAAAAGTTTTATGACACTTTGACAGAAATGTATGATGCTACAATCTTCTTTCAGAGCCTGCCCATCATGTTCACTCTCACTTTAAAGATATTGTGGAGGATGTTCTTTTTCCGGGTGGATCAAAAAAATAAGTGGTCCTCCTAATTTTCAATCATTCTGGTGATATGTTGCCTGCCTTCCTACGTGCTCGTCCCCAGTTTTATTTGCCAGTGGTGAGTCTGACATATTAGAAAAATTGCAAATATTTTGGAAAGTGGGCTTGTATGAGTGATGCAAACAGTAGCTTTTAAACAGGGCATGCAAGAGAAGAAATGGGCTCATGCATGGGCTCGCACACGTTTAATAGGTGTTCCCTCTCAGGAGCAGGTACAGGGTTATGCATATGCATTTATTTTTAAAGTGGAGAGGGCGGGTTTTTTCAAAAATTCACTAAAATACACTAATTTATAAAAATCCTAAAATATTAGAATAATGACAACATTTTCATCATTTTATCTGGTTTGATATTACTGTGTACAATTGTAGCCATTCTAAGTTGGAAAAATACGTTTAGATAATACAACATAGTCCTGGTTACCAGGAGTCGATTTTTTTAAAAGTAGATAAGGCTAAAAATTGCTAAGTCATTTTTCCTGTTTAAAAAAAAATTATAATTATGTGACAGGAGATTAAAAATGATTAACACTGACTTTATGACATTCTATGATATTTTCCACAATACAACATTCTATTCTAAAAAATTTTTATTTTTTTATTTTTTTTTTTACATTGCAGACTTGTTAACTTTAATTGTAAACCAGCAGTGTACAAAATGAGAAATAAAAAGATGCTGACAGAGATTGCTTATTTCCTTTTAGCGTCTCAGTGTTTGGTCATGTTTTTTTCTTTCTCTCATTGGCTGCAATCGATTCTTTTCAGATGTGTCTTGTTCTTGTTAGGGTATTGATTTAGTCTGCTTTTGGGGTTTTATTTTTTTCAGCCGTCCCCCTTTTGGATGACATATCTTTGTGGTTTTATACAAGCCATACCGCTGGGTGATTTTTTACACAGCTCTGACTGCCAGGGGAATAGGATTAAACTTCTGCAGTGATTTTTGGAGTCATTTTATTCCACAGCCGTTTTCTTTTTTATTGTTGGGATGTGACCTCTCTGTCTTAATCTTATGCTATTTGTGCAGGAGCAGGAGGGGGTCATATCTGCTCCCCCAATTCGTACCGCCCCCACGCTTTAACCTCCGAAAACCCATACAAAGTTAACTCAAGATTTGTCCGTATTTACTGCACTCAGCTGTAAATGAAAGCAGAGATAAGAGAAAGGTTTCAAGCCAGCCGGATTTGTCACCCCATAAGCCAGCAGGATTTGTGAGAGCACATTTCATTTCAAGGCCCAATCCAGTCACCATAGACTGATTATGAAGGCAAATATGCTGTCAAGTTCAAACATATTCTAAAGTTAGATTTCTTTTTGCTCCTGTTGCAGTGTATCAGTCTATGAAAAAAAGTTTACCTACAAAAGGGAGGTGGAAACAAAATATTGTATTCAATTGTATGTTTTCCATCTAAAGCAGCACGCTGGACAAAATGAGCAATAATCAGAGAACGATCAGAGAATCTAAACTGTGGAGAACTGCAGCGTTTCATGTCAAAAGTGGCAGAATCTGACAGCAAACAAAAAGATGCTCTGATCAGATGAGACAAAAACAGAACATACAGACCTACAGGTCTGAGACAGAATCTAACATTGCACCTCAACTTAGACTCAAACTTATCATCCCCAAGAGGAAACATCTGGTGGAATCGTCATGCTGTAGGACAGTATTTCTTCACCAGGTAAAAAGGATCTTTTCAAGAAAATTTCGCTGAAGTCTCTTCCACCAGGAGGACAACAGCCTTAAACATAGAAATAGCTTTATTGACAGATTTGAATAAATAAATTTTATGTCTTAGGGTGGCCCCGATATCTAGCTTAAATCCAATTAAGAATTGGCTGCAAGAGTTGAAACATACTGTATGTTTACAGATGATCTGGCATGTAAAGATAAATGGGTAAAATGTGATTGTTTAGAGTTGTTAGATGTGGTCCTGCAGAGTATAGAATTCCAGTGTTGGTTCTCCATTTTTAATTTATTTTTTGGTTCTGTCTTCAATTATTTGAATGTTTTATTTTGCATCTATTTTAGAATTGAACTCTACTTTGTGTCAGTCAGCAACACACTGCAGGATTAAAGCAGAATATATATGTAAGTAAAACCACCTTAATTTTCCAAGACGAGATGACTTATACAGAAATACATAAAAGAACATGTCGACCATATATTTATCATGAAATGCTCTTTCAGACAAACCAGGGTTTAAGAATGTTTTTTTGTTTTTTTTAATGAAAGTAAGATTATTGACCTAGAGACTTGCTGTCAGATGTAGCCCCCAGGATTCAGATGCATCCTTTTCACTGAGATATGAATAGATCCATTGAATAGAAGAGTTTAATAGATCTTAGGGGAAAAAAGAATCTTGTAGTTTCCATGGTAATACGTGAGTACTGTTCACATGCAGCCGGTGATCCTATAAAGAAACTTTTTTTAAATTTTTTCTTTATTAAAAACTAATAAGTGCATAAAAAAACATTTCATCACTGAAAATAAAATATTGATACTGATATTTTTGATTGAAATAATTTTCTAAAAAGCCAGTAAATAAAGCAGCTATCGAGGACAGGCAGGTCATCCATTACAGAAATGGATATGGAAAGGCACTTCAGCATGTGTGCTCTTTGTTTGGTTCCATTTGAGGATATGGTGAGTTTGAAGACAAACAGCCCCTTGATCTTAAGGCTCCGAATCACAGGGAAGATACATCAAAGCACATTTCCTCTCCTTAACATGCTTCCGCTTGTGTCAGAAAGATTGAGGAAAAGGAGTACGGAGGATAAAGGAGGGATAGAAAGAGTAACGTTTTTTGTGTTTATGTGAGCCCCAATTACGCGCCAGTGTTTTATATTTGTGTGTAATCATGGCAATTGTTTTTGTTTTGCTACACATATGAGATAGAAGATGAAAATGTTGGCAAGGGAAATAAACACATTTTTCCAAGTTTGATATACAATGGGACAAATAGTTGAACTCAAATTACCATTGTTGCCACTGTTTTTAAAATATTCCATAACAATATATTTATTATCCATGTTTACAGTGTTTGTTACAAAAATTTCCAAACCACTGTTTACTTATTACCCCTAAATCCCACATCCTCCCTAACCGCCCCGCTCCGCTCCAGACCGCCTCCGCAAAGCAACGCCTAGCCTCCTCCTGTCTTGCTCCACTCTGAGGTCCTTGGAGCTTGACGAGAGCGTGCACTATGGTATTATTTGTTAATAACAGAATATGATGTAATGATCGTTTGATTTATGACATAATTAAAACTCACCATCAGTATCCATCACACATGCAGTTTCTGCCCAAACATTTTACTTTTGTTGTTGGTCTTTATAGTAGGGAACACTAGGATCATACAAAATTGGTTTGCAGTCTACTCCCAAAATCAGCATCTCTTCATCCATGCCTGCGATAAGAAGTTTCATTTCATTTTATTTTATTTATTTCAGCATAGAATAAATATTTTGATAGAGATGAGAAAGCTGCTTCCTTATATGTTGAAGTACCAATAGTTTCCATCCAATGAAACAGTCTTCCTTCCAGTCTTTCCTTTTTGGAAAGTATAAACATTATGCTCTAATTTGTAGTTGTGATTTCTCGTTACGATATTTTACCTTGAAAACTTTTACTTTATGTGGCCAACATTTTAGCCTTTTCATAAAGGTGAATGAAATAATGAACAGTTCAGCTTCATCTCTGACACAAAAAAACTAAACTTTCTGCTAAAAAATCAAGACATCAAAGGGATTTGAATTTCAACATCACTAGTCCGAGCATACATGCATACAAATCAACAAAAATCTAATCAGTGTTTCAGTTGAACCGGATATTTGTCACATTTATAGTAAGCTGAATAAAACTTTAAAAATATTTTGGCCATATTTCTCTAAGTTATAAAATTCTTTGATTTAGGGTTGTCAATACTTCTGACTTCCATTGTTTATACATTGCATTGATTTAAAATGCTGGATTTGCAAGGTACATTGTCAAGTAAAGCAATAAAAAAAACAAAAGTGTGAGAAAAAAAAGCAAAATAATAAACTGGCACCTGTTATTTCTTTTTAACAAAGCATGCATACCCTCACAGGTTCTTGGCTGTGTTCAGTTAATGATTAAGCTGAAAGCTGTCCTCCTGGCCTTTATTTGAAACACTTCCTGTGAGAGAAGCTTCTTAAATTAATTATGTTTGCCTAATGAATAATTAAGCCAGGGGAAAGATAATTTGGCGTTATTCAGCGGGCCAGGCCATTGTGCATGTTAGAAGAACCGGTGCTCTGCGTGCCTGGCTGATTTCACATTGGGAGTGTGAAATGAGAATTAGTGAGCAATTTGCCTCCTGTTTCATACTCCAGCGCGACTAAAACATCAGTGCTGATTATGTCTTGACAAGTGTCAATACTCCACGCCTTTTTGTTCGCCCTAACAGGAGACAGGCTGTTTGCGAGGCGACCATTGTAGTGTTTTTTTAGAGGATACAAGTTTGAAGGAAAGCAGATTATGTCCTGCGTTAATTTATTTCCCATAGAGCGGTCTCAGAGTTGTTTTAAATAACATTCATAAACAAAATCTATATTTCTTCATTAATGGAGAGGTGAGACTTTGATAATACAGGTTAAGCCATTGAAGGAAACGTTTAATTATCAGTGTCAAGTCAATTATTAATGCTTAATGATATACCGAAGACACCAGTAAAGGATTTAAGAGGATAACGTGAAATCCTGAGAGGTCATAAGGTTCTTAATACGCTGTTGTTCTTGTCATAGGAGATAAGCCTTTTAAAAAGTCCTATTTGTTATTTCAATGAATATTAGAGGTAATTTGCCCATTCAGTTTACATGGATATTCTTTAATAATTGTCTCAGATATTTTTCCCTACCTGGGCAGCTTTTGCGCATGCAAGGCAAGGTAAGATGTGCGTTTAATATAGGACATTTCTAGAATATATATATATATATGGATAGAGAGAGAGAGAACTGAAAAAAGGAAAGTTGGAATGAAAGCTTAATTAACCATGTTAAGCATATTTTAGCACAGAAGTACTGATAAGATTGGCCAAGCCAGTCCAAACAACTACATTTTTAATTTTTAAAACTACATTTTAAAGCACTTTAGGGTTTTTAGCACTTTTTACTGCAAGTCTATATTGTATTTTGGAGCTAATCAATTGAGTTATAGATTAAGGTTTTATAAAGTGAACCAGATTAACAATTTATAACTGGGGTTATGTTCTCCACATTCTTCGCTTTTCTGAGGATGAAGGCAGCAACATTTTTGGATCAACTGCAGCAGTGTGATCAACTTTTTTAGGCAAAGCTGTGAAATCCCTGCTGCAGTAATCCGTTCGACTAAAGCTCTGGTTTTTCAAGGTCCTGCTGAGATATTAGTACGTAATCCTGGAGATGTTCTTTAGGTGATGGAAGGCTGGCTTTCTACTATCTTAGTGTGCCATTAAATGTTCAAGTCTGAGTCTATCATCAGTCCCAGATTTTGGTCCTAATTGGTAGTTAAAATGGGTTCATAGTCACCTGTTGACATGATAATGTATAGTTATGTATTGTCTGCATAGTTTTGTTAACATATGTTGTTATTTATTAAGAGCTGAGTAAGGTGGAGCATGTAGATATTGAATAACAGCGGCCCTAAGATGTCTTCTGGAATGCCACATGTGATTTTTGTGGTCTCTGATGTACAGTTATCTACTGACACACAAAAAGACCAGTCCCTGAAGTAGGATTTGAACCAGTCCAGTTCTGTTTTAGAAAGCCATTCAGTAGTGTTGAATTCTGCATTGAGGTCCAATAATACCAGCACCATGATTATTCCACATTTATGAAAACTGAAATAGTGGCTGGTCATTGTTAGGGAAATGTTTAGCTGTTGAAACACAGCTTTAAAAAAAAAAAAAAATTATTTTACTGATGAACACACACTGATGAAGCTTTTTTGGTTTGATGTTTTTAGGGCCGGGGGTAAAACACATAAGGAAAGGGACATATTTACTGTTTCTGTTAAATCAGAAGTTATGACAGACTGAGCCTTTTTTATAAAGAAAATTGTAGGTACAACATTGAGACACCTGGAAGAAGAGCTAAGTTGGTCTATGATTTCTTCTATGATTTTTTAGTTTATTTGGTCTAATTGAAAAATGTTGTCAAGATCAGTTCTTGTTAGAGACAAATTTGGTAATGCACTTGCTATGATATAGATGTACAGACTGCCTCTCAAATATTTTGTGTTATTATCTGGAAAGAAACAAGCAAACTGGTTGTTGGGCCTGGTAGGGTGGTGGTCCTTGCTACAGTCACAGTGGGGATTGTTAACCTGCCAGCTGTGGAAAATAAGACACAATCATTTTCCATTATGTTTAATAATGGTGGTAGAGTGCAACATCTCGTAGACATACTGATATTTATCCTGGGAAAGTATCCAAAATTTAAAAAGAATTAGATTGGCTTAAAAAAGGCAGACCTTGGATTATTAATGTGATTAGCCCAAAAAAGAGACAGTTTAAAAAGTTTTGAGTGGAGCTCTATAAATATATTTTAACAGTTGCTTAAGGCCATCAATATGAATGAATTCACACACAAAACACATGCGAAGAAAAAGAGTTGCAAACACAAAACCTGCTTTAAAAAATACAAAAAATGTACTGCATGCTGCAAGTAGCAAAAAAAAAGAAGAACAACCCCTGCAAATTAAGTAAAGCTGTAAATGAGCTCTGCATATTGGAGGAGCTCCAGACCACTAGGGGGAGGCACTCCTCAGTTAAAATGAAGCCAGGCCCTAGTAAAGGCATAAATGGAAATTTTATCTTTTCTTTCTTTTCTCCAAAGGTCCTTTCGAAGGTGAAAGTGGTTAACATAAATCTCTCGTTCATGTTTTTGCAATGGATCTGGAGATTAAATCCCGTTGATCTCTATTATCTCTATGAACTGCTCCCAATATGCATTTAATAATGTCGGGAGCACTTTTGTTATCTGGAGCTAGAGCTACACCTGTTTTTGCTGCTTACAGCATTTTTCCTGAGCCTGTGTTTTGTGTGTTTGAGTGTTAGCATTATTTATGTATTTGTAATGGGTTTTGTGTATGCGGGGCGTTTTCACTTTGCTGCTCTCTGTTTTCTTTGATTGCAGGATTTCTCCTTTGCATGTGTTTTCTGTGTCAGTGCATTTTTTGTGCTTGCTTGTCTAATATTTGAGTTTGCAGGTCTCAAAAGTGCAGGAACCCATTGTGACGTCGTACTTCCAGATATATGGAAATACAAAACAAAACAGACACATTCTGAGTTTAAATGAAGTGCAGGAATGCAATTTACTAGCTTTTCTGATGGTTTATATCTCTACAGTAAGCCTCTCTAAGGGTTCATTGCAGCTTTATAAATTAAACCTTTGAATTTATCGTTGTTTTCAAAGAGCTCAATACTGATATTATGGTTTTACTCCCATTTATTTTTTTCCACTTTATATATTTCAAAGGAATATATGCCCCTACTTAGTGACATGATGTGTCTTTTTTGGCTCTTAAGGTCTGGATGAAGAGCTTTAGCAGGCTGGATACAGCCCACAGGCCTTGAATTTGACAGATGTTGTCTAGAGGGTTAATATCCTCTAACAAAGTAAGTAAAGATTTCCAAATTGAGTTGTCTCAAAAAGTTAAAATCCACTAAAATATGGGTCTTGTCAGAAAGGATTTCACCAGTTTTCCCACAGACTCCCTTCATCAACGAATTGTTTGATTACTTTAAGTGAGCATTTCATTGTTAAATATATATCTAAACTGTGATCTAAAACACAAGGGCAAAAACTGAGATGTAGTTAATACCTTATGTAAAGAAGAACATAAACAACTTTTTTGTATGTCTAAATTGTTTTGTAAGACTTGTTGAATTCCTATTGGATCTGTTTGGAGAAAGACGTTTCTGAGCTGAGCGGGTTAAATAACACCCAGTGCCTGCCTAGCAAAATTTTGTTTAAACCAATTGTGGTATACATGTGAAAGAGAAGCAGCACCATGAGAAACCATAACAAATTCCACTTCTACTGTTCCTCTATCAAAGATGCAATCATGGATTCTGACAAAAGAGATGTGAAAGCAGCAAACACGCATCTGTCCCTCTGCTCTGCCATGTTCATTTTGGTTTGACTGTGGGCCAAGCCAAAATGAAAATACATGTTGCATCAATCTGCCTTTATAGCAGAACCATGTCAACATGTCTTCCTATCCTATCAGAGATTCTCTGAATTGTCGCTGTATTCCGTTTCACTGGCTCACATTATTGTTATATATAGTATAAATATATGTTTATATATTTTTTCAGTTATCTGCTTTTTCTTTTTTATTCTATTATAGTTCTGTTCTATATAAATACCTTCTTTAGATGTTGTATATCCAACATGAAACAAGAACAATTTGTGTATTGACTTAAAAAAAAATACACACTTTGCTAAATGTAGAGCATCACAGCAGATGCTACTGACAGTTTCAATTTTGTCGCTCCATACAGAAACACAAGAGTCACTCACTGAGACAGGAAAAGAAAAGAGGGATGGACAAACACACACATACATCTCAGTTCCATCTTTTTGTCTCTTTCTCTCCTCCTTTTTGTCTCTCCCTGATTATAAAGACTTGCCAAGAAATCATTGGCTCAACAGAGGAAGGGCAAATCCTCTTCAGCCAATTTAAATTCTCCAGAGCACGTGGAGCCGACGAATCCAAACTAATTAATAGACATGTTATGAATAAAAACACTTTGATTATAAAAAGAGGTTGCCCTCTGCCTCCTTTTAGGCTTGTCATTAGTATGAGGACACATGTGGCGAATAGCTGGAGTGTTGGGAGCAGCTGAAGGAGAGGGCTGCAGATGCCCTCTCTTGATTGCATTTTTTTTCTTCCTGCATGTTTTATTCAGACCTGACTCCATGTGGACTCTGTGTCACAATGTGTGATTAGCTCTACCTGTACCGACAGGCAAACTGTGGGCCAGCAGGACCAAGAGGCCAAGGCCTATTCAAAGGGCAGGACACAAAGACAAGAGACTCTGGAGCCCTCTCTCATGTTCATGCACTCCATCAAGCAGTACCTTACTGCTTTTTTCTTCAAAGTGATACAGAGTGCATGTTCTACTACAGAGTCTCTATATACTTCCATTGTGAGTTATTTAAATAGCTTCCTCAGTTTCTGACTATAATAGTTATTCATTAAATTTTTCATAGAAAGAAACATGTTTATCTAATTGTGCTTTTAGTGTCAAAAACTCAAATGAAATTTGTATTTCTATTTAACAGAAATATTTCAATACATTTTATTGCTTTGTAGAATGGGATGCCCTGCCTGTATGTTTCGTTGTTTTGAAAAGTGGCAGGAACAGCTGATTCAACATGGCCCTTCCCAGTCAGATGCCAGCCTTACTCTGACTCCACCCTTTCGCTGAATTACAGGGTCTGACCAGGAGATTACACTTCTCTTTAGATCTTAATGTACACAAATCACAACAGAATATTTTAGTACAAAAATTGATGTTAAAACAGGAATTGTATAGGGACCCTCCAAAGACCAACCAAGGGCCCATCAAAGAAATTGGGGGAATTTTAAATGCTACTACTGTATATGCAGCTGCATCATAAAAGAAAATGACAAAATAAAACTATAATAATAACAATGATGATAATCATCATTTTTATAACCATGGGAGATAAATGACATCAAATATTGCAGGTTAGGACTGTTAGCAAAATTGATATCAACGGTACAAAGCTGAGTAATAATAATAATAGTAATGATAATTATCATCTATAAACAGTCAAAGTACCGCAAGTCTATTTTCTCTTATGTTACCTCTAAACAGGGCAACAAATCAGCTGGTTAACATAAATTTTGATGTTATTGCGTGTTATTGATTATGTGGCTCTAAAGCAACATCCTCAAGACTTGCTTGTTCTTCAAGCTGTTTAAGATGTTTCTGCTGTGCATTTTGTTGCACTGCCTCTGGCTGTCAATGTGAGGTCCTCAGCTTGGCTGACTCGTCCCAAAGGGGAACCAGACCCCCTCCTGCAGGAGCCATCTGTATCTCGGACAAGGCTATCCATCATCTTCACTGCAGCACCCGATTTAGTTTTTTTTTTTTTTTTTTTTTGCCAGACGGCTTCAGGCAGCACTGAACAGCTTTACATGTACATGTTGGTAATGAGAGCCCTTGAAACCTGCCTAGTTGCTTTCTAACTTGCCTCAAGGGCCGAAGGGAATCAATGAATCAATCCCTTAGGCTGAACATGTGCCTGCTCTACAGAGTTTTTCCTCATATAGAACTCATAAACACCCATCTTGTTTTGGAGAAAGGATTATTAAATTAGCAGGAGAGACTGACCGGTGCAGAAGTGCAGTGCAAAAATAATATATATTTGTTTAGGAACATACTTTCATCTGAGGATTTTTACAAATGCACATGTCAATCAGATACGCTCCTATCAAACCAGGCCTGCACACTGCATTGTCTTTTTCTAGACTATTGCATAACTTTATTTTGAACTGATCTAAATTGCTATATATTCCTTTTTAAAATTTACTTTATATATATCCATAACCATGCATATATATTCCGGATATAGCTAATTTTGCAAAGATTTCATAGGTTACAGTGCAGGGTATACTAAGGTTATATCTATATATCATAATACAGTAACAGTTAAAAGTATAGTGGAGAATTTCATGAATTTTTGAAAAGACCCGTCCTTTCCACTTTGAATAAAAAACGTATATGCACAGCCCTGTACCCACTCCCGAGAGGGAATGCCTATTATTGAATAGGATATGCAACAGAGCCCATTTCTCCTCATGCACACTCTGTTTATAAGTTGCTGTTTGCATCGCTCATACAAACCTACTTTCCAAAAGAAGATTTCCAATTTTCAACTATGTCAGACTCACCACAGGTAAGTGAAAATGGGGACGTAGGACGGCCTTACATAAACATATCACCGGAACGATTGACAATTAGGAGAACTACTTATGTCGATGATCCACCTGGAAAAAGAACATCCTCCAGTATGCTTTTAATTGGAGTTTGTAAAATGTTAATTCACACTCAAGGGCTGACCTCTTCAACCTCAAGAAAATACTTTTAACAACCAGGCTTTTCCAGGAACCCATAAACTACTTTAGACACCACTAGAGAAAAATGTAATCAAATAATTAGGGAACCCTTTAATCCTGTAAAATTAAAAAAGGGTAATTTGATAAAGCTAACACAGTTTTTTTCCCTAATAAATATCTGAACCAGTGAAAGCTTACAGTACACTACAGTATAAACTTGCATTACTTAGGTTCAAACTTCTGCTGGTGCATTTATCTGTCCACTAGGCTGAGCAAACACAGACGATTTTGTTGCTGTTAATTCAATCCCCCTCAGCTGACAGCTGCATGCTGGTGGTACTTTCAGTGGCCAACAGGCACAAGAGCTTTGGAGAGAAACTAGATTGAGAGTCTTCTTATCATGTGTGTCTGTTGGGTGATCGGTGGGGGTGAGAGTGAAAATGTCGTAGCTCACTGCCCTGGCCAGATGAGGCTGTGTTACACACCAACTTGGCAGCTCAAGATGAGATAGTTGCAGCTTATCAAGTGTAAGGTTGCAGAAATGAGGCCAGTGGGCAAAGCCATATTTTTTATCTTTTTTTTCCTTCCTGTCATTGTGCTGAGAAATCATTGCCAGCTAAACAAATCGCATTTTTCATGGCGACATGTTGAGCTATCATGCAGCTTCAAATAATCACAGACTGGTTGGGGATGCATGTAAATCCCTCTCCCACAGGTCCTCAATTCCACATGTGTCTTTTTAGGATATTTTCTGAATCACATACAAAGTGTCAGCCGTAAACAGCTCTAAGAGAGCAGTATAAAGAGGACATACAACTGCTCATTTGATGGATTCACTGCAAAACCTCCATAAAATGGTGCAAAATAGAGAGACAATGAAATAACGAGCCACAAAATGACCATAAAGAGACATAGACACATAAGTGATGCATCCCGTTGTGAACATGATAGATTTCACCTTCTACCAACAAAACCTCAGTATTTTTCTAGCTCCTTTAAACCTGTGATTATGTCATAAAGTCTAAAAAAAACCCCACATATGACCTCATCAGTTGTTACACATAAAAGGGTTTTGCCTGGAGGCCTGTCAGTGTCAAAGTAAAAATCCTACTAACAACGAAACTGATTTTTATTTTTTTATTTTAGAAATGTAAAGGGCTTTGAAATAATCTATGATTACTTTTTAGTTCTGAGATAAATGAATATTGCGCTGAGTTTAGAATCACGCTGAGGCTTTTGAATTTCTCATAACAATTTTTTTTATTTAGCCTTGAATTTTCACAAAAGTACCAATAATAAATATTTGCTGAATTAATTTGCCTAAGAACGCTAGTGTCATGAAATCTAACGATTACAGAGTGAATGGACTAAATAGGTAAATGAGCTGTGGCCTAATGGCCAACAGACATAAAGAAACTTGGTTCAAAGGATCATTTGGTCATATTTTATTGATAGAATTATTATTCTAGCAGTGAAATAGAAATATAGTTGCCCTAGCCATAAATAATACTCAAAACATGTGTAACATCTGGTTTAATAGATCAGTCATGCTTTTGCTGCTAGATAACTTTTCTTAGCTTTTAGTAAAGCTTTTAAAAGATGGTAAAAACATTTCCAACACAATAAAAACAATAATCCCCATGTTGATTATACAGAGACAACCTCCCTATTCTTGCCAGATCTGGTATCAATATTAATTTTCATTTTGAGGAAAATTAGGTATTTTCAGTGTTAAGGAAAATGTAATCGGTCTGTTGGTATTGATCCAGGTTTGGGTGACTTAAGAGGGTGGCTCACTGTGTTCTCTTAAAGGAATAACCCAGTAGTGTAGGTGTGAACTATGCTGGTCCTCAGCTCTGACAATCATGTGAATGGAAGGCTGATTTCACTCAGTTTCTGCTGAGGGATATCAGGCTGCTCTGGTTCCAGTTTTTTCTAGTTCCAGTGATTGTCTGAGTTTTGCAGGAAGGACTCTCCTGCAAAACCCAGAGAAAGAAAAACGCACACAGCCCATTCCTGTATTATCTGCTCCGGCCAGTTGAATAGAATGTTGACTGCATCTGACATCTCATCCTTGCCAGCAGCACTAATATTAAGCAATTTCTCCCCTATGAGGTCGTAATGGCCCACGGATAAAGAGGTTTTTCTAACTGAGAACAATGTGTTTTATGGGACGCCCTACAGAATGTTACCCCATTTGGGATGTCCAGAAAATATATATATTTTTTACCACACCATTAAAAGATGTTCTACCAGTTCGACTATATTTACACTCAATATTTCATATTCCTTGTTGCCTCATGGCTGTGTGGTACAAAAACATAATAAAATCTTTTTTAATTGCCCCACAGTAGGAATGTCTGGGTGTGAACAGGATGCAAACAAGTAGACCATAGTAAGAATACAGATATATCCTAAAGACAAAATAATATTAAAGAAAAAAAAAAGAAATTTCATAGTTAAACTGAGCAGCCAACACAAGAAACAAATCTCAAAGAAAGAAATGTGTTGTCAATATTAAAATAAAAAAAGAAAATGGCAGCTTGCTTAAAAAAGATTTTAAACTGCTGATAAAAATAATTGTAGCAAAATATTTCAAGAGGTGGTTAAAAAGCTTTGCAAATAGCTATTTAAAATCTGTATAGATAAAGGCATCAAAGTTCAAAAAGTAATTTTGAGTAGATTAGACAAACAGTAAAACTACTAGAATGGTTGTTTCCCCTTTGAGCTTGTGGGAGCAACAAATGTCATCAAATCTAGAAGCAGCTGGAAGGAAGGATCTAAGGTGGTGCTTCTTCTTGCACCCACTGAAACAGATTTTAAGTTAAAGGTTAGATATTCAAACAGTCATATATTTCAAATGTTTATATCCATCCATCAATGAGTTGAAATTCAGTGGATTGATAAAAAAAGAAACATTGTTTATATCAGAATCCTTCCATTCATTTTTTGTAAATTATTTACTGCCATTTTTTTTAATTAAGGCTAAGTGTTCAATGTAAATATGCATTTTTATTTTAATGATTTCTAGAAAAAAATGGTACCAGGCTGAGTGTTGTTTTCCGCAAAATACTTTTTTGTAAACAGTTTTTGGTACAGATACTCAATAGAAACAAAAATAATTTAATAGAAAAGAAGGACCTGCCTGTATTGGGAGGAAAGTTTAAAGCAGGTCTTGTTTACCAAAGATTTTATTCACCACATGGATAGATAGAGCTGGTTGCTCTCCTTGAAATTCTGTGAAACCATTTCTTTCGGATTTGAATGGATGCATTCAGTTTTTTATGATAAGTAACCCTGTTTTGTTTGTTATTGTTGGACCCTTGCTGGTATTTTGATCAAACAAGAATAGCTCCTGATTTTGTCCTCCTCCGTCATGATTACCAATGAGAATGACTGAGTCTAGGTAAAAAAAAACAACAGGCCTATTGTCAAAAATCATTCATCAAGCATTATAATATTATTGTCATACGGTAACTTTTGCATACATCATTATTCATATATTGAAACCTCTGCTTCAGCCCAACAAATCTTTTATGAAGATTAATACAAGTTTTGAAACGAGCTTTCCCTGAATTAGTTTACTTATCTAAATAAACAAAGAATAGTACTTTAAAGCAAAATTGCTTTTTCTTATAGAAAATAGAAACACCTTTATTGTCCCACAATGGAGAAATGTATGTGTTTCTTATTCTTGGATCAAATGCTTTAAATTGCACCGATTTTTGCACTGACAAGTGCATTTAAAACAAAAACATCCAATGCCTTGGAAAGTTATTAATTCCCGCTGAACTATTTTACTTCTTACATTGAGAGATTAAATTTAGTATTTGTAATTCATGCAGCCCAAATGACTTTAAATAAGAGCACCTTCATTCTCATGTTTGCTATGTCCACAGACAGATTGTGTGTCAACCTGCTAAGAGGATGTCAAATGCTATTGCCTAAAAAACCTGTCGTAAATCTTTATACATGTAGCTCCTTCAGTGTTACTAGTTTCTTGCTACATCTCTGATTAATAATCTCCTCACCTTGCTTGATAGAAAGCACATTGAGGCTTTGTGAGAACAGTTTTTTTTTGTTTAATGATCAAATCAGACAATTGGACTCAAATAATAAACAATAAATAATTTTATAATCCAGTTATTTTAACTGGATTTCAATCTGGGCCACACAATCTGTTAGATAAGCATACATCAACTCAAAAGACATTGAGATTTAGCATGACAAAATAACATCAGAGCATGAGAAAAGATGAAGGGTTTTGAATACTTTTACATTCCACAGTTTACAAAACTCTTTTGCCTCATAGTCTAACTTTGTGGGTGTATGCATTTTGTTGTCTCTGTATCCTTGACTGGGGAAATGTGTTTTTTTTTCAAGGCGTGTGGGTGCACTTGAGCATGCCGTCGAACCACTGGCACTAATAACACAAATTACATTTCTGTAGATAAACATATGGAGATTGCGGGCTGTGAAATTGACTTCAGGCTGTGAAATTAAAGAAAAAAAAAAACTCAGTGAGGTGAGAGGCGAGGTTGTCCAGGGGCGGAGCTTATTGCACTGTGCCTGCACATTCACTGCAATTCAATTAGTGCCCTCCGATCATGGTCTTCCGCAAGTCTGATGTGGTGTGACTTTGTGAAATCCGAGAGACTGACTCGATCTTAGAGAGATGTTTGATTTATTTGTTCATTAGGAACTCCTGCTGCAGGCTCAGACCTCTCATCAATCCCTGTTCACACTCAACAGGCACAATCAAGACTCGTTGTTAATGGCCAAAGAGGAATAAGAGAAAAATTGCCCTGCATCATAAACACTGATAAGGCCATACCCCCCAGAATTCCCCACTAACCCATGGCATGATAATCCCATCCAGTGTGGATTGAATATTAAACAGTTTGGCATGTGTGAGGAAGGGGAGCTGGCTACCGAAAATGCCAGGAGGATTAAGTCAGAGCGGATATAGTCAGGCGGTAGAAGCGTGCTCTACTTGAGTTGCTGTTTCTCAATAATAGAAATGTCAGGGAGGGGAAAGAGGAAGAAATAGGAGGGCTGAGGGGGTGTCATAAGTGCAGTGCTTTGAAATCACAGCTGGAGCAGAATTCATCATAATTACTTCCAGCACGCAATGGCTTTAAAAAGGCATTGACCTTTGATGCTAAAAAAAAATCCCAAACATAATTGTACTGGAAAATTTCTGGTTGAACTTTTATTCACATTGTTTGAAATAGCAATGCTAGCGTAATAACAGATCTCTGTGAAGCTGTCTTTTATAAACTGTCTTTATCTTAATATTAAGATACCTCCTACCAATCATACACCTTTAAATTGTTTTCCTAAATCTAACAGCTTTGGCAGAAGTAGAGATCAACATTAAGTTTAAGGAAGTATCATTCAAAGTTATGTGCATGCTTATGCTCAAATGTTTTATCTTTACCCAAGAGATCTTTTTTTTTTAGGATTGGTAAGGCCTATAAACTCCACAATGGAGATAAGTCAGTGAGAAAAGCTGCTGCCTGCAGTAATTAAAATTCTGCAGGATGGCCTGCCTTTTTCATGCCACCATCTCTCAAAGAATCACTCCCTGTCTCTATCACTCACTTTCTTTGTCCTATTGTCCCTATGAGCTGTATTCATTGGTTACATGGAAATTTAGACTTGATAAGTGATAAGAGAAGAGGAACAAACAAGGGGCAGCTTTGAAGCTTGTTTAAGCTTACATATAAATTCAGAAAGCGAAACTGATTATTATTCTGCACCCACCTTTATCTACTCTATAAACTTCCCCTTTAAGTTAGAATTTATATGATAGTCTAGCATGATTTAAGGCTGAATTGCGAAGTCAATAAAAACGATTCATGGTTTCCAAAGTTTTATTCTAATTAAGATCTAGAAAGTGTAATTTGTATTTTAGTCCAGTTATCTTGCTTTTGCGATATAATCCCAATTTAACAAAATACAATTTTTAAATTGCACTCAAATTTAATCTCACTTTATCTACCTGGAGTAAGGCTCAAAATTTCTCACCCCAGACCTTTAGATGGTGTTTAAATTCTTAGAGTGGGTTTGTTGCCTCACAGAAAGCCAGAGAAAACAGTAGCTAAGATGTAGATTCATGGATGTCACAACGCAATCCGTCCCAGAAGCACAAACAGATATACATCCGGGTTCCATAATTCATGTAGTTATGGCAATAAAATTATTTGTTTTATAAGAATGCTAATACACACCTTCAAAAAATTTTTTTATGATTTTTCTGAGACAATATTGATACTTTTTGCATTTTCTCCCTTAAACTGCTTGTCTGACATCATCAGCATCATAATGCTCACAGTAGTCCGGCAAAATAGGATTTATCTGCATTTTAGTTGTTTCTTTCTTTACATAACGCAGTATATGTTATAATGGCAACACGAAAGTGAAACATAAAACTCAAACAGACTAGATTTATGTTCAAATCCAAAGCCGAAAAAGTTAGCCCTAGTTAAGTAGTGTAGGATCCCATTCCCGGTGCAGATCGGGCAGAGACAAGTGATAAAACAGAAAGGATTATAAGGCAGTTATTTTCTCAGGAAATACATTCTAGCCTTTAACACATTATAGTTTAGTACGATTACTATTTTGGGGGAAGGAAAAACGGAATTTAGGTCTTTTTAAAACATAAAAAATTGCGGGCGACCCGGATGTATTTGCATGCAAGTAGAACTAAGCCCATTTTCACCCAGAAAAAGGTAAAATTCTGCAACAGTGGAATCTGAAAAACTGGAGTGGAACATTTTACATGGTTGGGGTTGATGCAAAGTAAAATCGAGGAAAATCGTATTTGCAATATAGGTTTAAAATAATCAGAAATTAGATTTTTGGCCAAACTATTATCCCTAAAATATATTAGGACATTCACCAAAAAGTTGATTTCCTCACCGCCCTTACTTAATAATATGTCCTCATCGAAGGAACATTGACTCAACTTTGACCTTTACTGTCAACTGCAGTACTCACAATTTTTTAAATATATTTTTGACATACATGCAAAATACTGTTTTGTAGAAAAATAAAAACACCATCGCTCCTGTTAAAAATGGTAGTACTGGTAGTACCTTGGAGTCGGTAGGTTTTTATTCAGCAGGGACAGGAAACTTAATCAGAATGGATGAGAAGTTAGATGGAGCTAAATTCAAGGTGAAAGGCTAGAGACCCAAACTTTCAGCAGGTCAATAACCAAGAATATGGAGCCAGAATTACAAAGGAGTTGCATAGATCAAAGCATATTGAAGTGTTTCTAATGGTTCAAAGTCCTGACTTTGATCTAATTAAGAATCTACAGCAGAACTCAAAATGTTCTAAGGAGCACTCCATCTAATTTGACTGAGCTTGTTCTAAAATAACATAAGGACATTTTAAAAAGTAGTGATGCAGTAGTGGTCAGTTTTTTTATTAATTTTATTTTTTATAATCTTAATTTATAACAAACACACACACAAAAAAAAAAAAAACGACAAAACAAAATTATCTTAATTTATCTTATTTTCTGTTGATTTATTGCATAATATGTTTATGATTTGACAAATAAATACAAAAGACAAAAGAATGTTGGATGAAAAATACCAGTTTAGAAAAAAAGCACCAAACATGTCATTATTTTTTTCAACAGAATCCCAGGGTGTGAAAGATTAAGAAAAAAGGGACAACAGTTGTTGTTTTTTTTCCAATGTTGTCAGTTATTTGAAAACATTAAGATCAAACTTGATAATGCAGCGGTCAAGAATAAATAAACGTAGAGAAGAATTCTTCTTCTCATACATATGGGCTTACATGCTTAGTAAATCTACATGTTATGACAATACAGTGCTCCATTGTGTATTTCTCTGCAGCATCAGCAGTATGCAAAGTCAATAAAAACTCTGTTTTCAGCTGTTGTCAGATGTTTTAGTAATTCATTCCTTCCCCAAAAAAACCTGATGCATTGTATTTGGACTGGACCGCAAATGGAGTAAAGAGACCCAAGCTTTATATTTATTATGGCCTTAAATGAATAAAAAATAGCTATTTCATCCAACATAACTTAAAAAAAAGTATGTGGAAAAATCTTGGCATTTATGGAATACAGCTATTTTTTTTGTTTTTTCCAGCTGGAATATTTCACTAATGATTAATATAAAGGGGGGTATTTCTTAAAATATATCATGCAGAACAGCCATAAATGTTTACATTTCTCTCCAACATGCTGTTAGGGAAAACATATTGAGAATCAGGGACATTGGAAAGGTTGTCCATTTGTTATTAGGAATCTCTTAGGTGGATATGTTAATTGCTTTTACAAAAGTACAATAGAAGAATGCACACTTTTGTTTGTTTTTTTGTCATTTTTCTTTTTTGCATCTTTTTCAGTCTGAGAATGATGGGGAACACATGAATAAAAGAAGCAATCAGTTTTCTATCTCAAAATATCGGACTGTAATACTGCCACCTCAGCTCAGTAGTGCGCATTTAAAAAAGATACGTTTGATGGTGACCCTGCTTGGGATAAGCGTGACAGAAAATGGATGGATGGATGTTTGATAGCAGCAGTCTGCAGTCATATTGAACTGTGCATAAGCATGTTGTTTGAACTCTCAAAAAACGTTATAATTCCTTGAATGTTTTAAGTATCCTTGACCTGTTTGGGGCCAACTGTTGCACCCAAATGCGAGTTCTATATTTACTTTATTATCTTATCCAAAAGCCCTTTGTCCCAGAGCAAAGCAGACAAACTGGCAGATTATTCTGTCTTGTATTAGAAAGTTGTTTGAGTTTTAATTAACAACCCCGTGGGTGTAGTTAGAACCCGAGTTTGTTTTTAGGTTTTGCAACCTTTTTTCAACAACAAAAAAATTAAGCTGTGTCAAATTTCTACATATCAGAGTCTGAAAGGTTATTCTCTTCCACACAGTCACAATTACCAAAACATGTAGACACCTTCTGACCTTAGCTGTTAGACGTACACTTAACTAAATAAGTTACAGTTGATTTTAAAGTGACATTTTTTTAGAGTTTTCAGAGCAATACCGCTGCAATGAGGTAATCCATTTCGTGAAATAAATACAAAGGTGTTTTTCTTTGTATTTCTTTGTATTTTTCTTGATTTATTGTTTCTTGTACAAAGTGCGATGATTGGCACTCTGCGGCCCAGTCCCGTTTCTCAGAATATGGTCCGTAAAGTCAGTCATCAGCACTAATTACAGTACAGTACCAGTAAAGTATAAGGGAAGTTAGAGAACATTGGCTAAAGGACCTAAAGCTCTGCTACAATTAGACCAAAATAAAAGAGACCAAAATAAAATCTCTATACTATAAAAGAAGTCCAGTTCATTACTAACATCTGTAGAGATAAACGTATTAGATTTGATTTGCAATACATAAACTTTAATCTGTTCAAGTTACATACAATTACCATTATTAAAACTGAAGTAAAAAAAAAAGGCTAATAAAATAATTTGCAGCAGAATCTGGATTGTTAATGTTCTGTAGAAATAAGCCTTCCTGCTAAAGATGTCTGGATAGTATTTCAATATATTGCAGTTCATATAAAACACTGATACTCTTACAAAGTAAACACTATTTGCAGGATTGGATCATTTCCATTTACAAACAACATGTGTAAAAGAAATTGGCTATTTTATAATTTTATTTCGATTATTACAGTAAAAACATGCACTACATATATACATGTTCAAACAGTCCATTCTTATCAAACAAATGTCCACAACAAAGAGTTAATAGGCTTTCAATATTTCAAATATTTCATAGTAGCCATTCCTCGTTATTTGAACTCAAATAACATGAGCAGCAATCTATGACACAAGAATTTTTCACAAATTTATTTTATTATACATTTTCTTTTTTTTTCTTTTTCTTTTTACAGTATCTTATTTTACATACTTAAATGTGTATCTCTATTAGTGTTGAATATTGCATGAATTTGTAAAAACTGAACGAGAAAAGCGACTTTTGGATATTACCCTGTGTCATAGGACACTAGCTTGTTTCTCCAAGTGATAATTTACCATAACCATTTACCATTCAGTAAACTGAGCATTGAGCGGTAATCTAATTTCTTTGAGAAACTTGGCAAGGTTGTAAACAAAGGAAATAAGAAGATTGGGGCTGAAACAATTAATCTGATTAATCGTGATTAATCTATTAATCAAATATTAATCTAATTTAGTAATCGATTAATCGTTTACTGGAGTATAGAGACGGTAAAACATTCCTTTAGCTGAAAGAGTGACCCAATTAGAGCAGTGACTATATCAAAATTTGAAAAATAGTTAAATATTTAGCATTTAAGATAAAAAAATACGTTTTCGTCTGTCAGTATGTTCTATCCAGATATCTTCAAGCAGAAAAGTTTTAGTTCACCTGGTTTCATTTAGAAAAACATTCTTTAAGGAACCTTTGGCAATCTGATTATTAATCTATCAATCGAAAAAGTTATCTACAGATAAATTGATATGCAAATTTAACCGTCAGTTGCAGTTTAAAGAAGATATATTTGAAGGGATAGGACGAAAACACATCCCACTGATTTGGATCATAGTATTACTTTAAAATACTCCAAATGTGGGAGATAAATTACTGTTTACTTATTTTTTTACTTCTGTTTGGCATATAAGGAGGAAAAGGATAAGTGCAGTATGATCTGTTTTCATGGTTGTTCATTGCAAAACAAGGGAAATGGCAAAAATAAAAGCAAGGACCTTAGCAATATCCATGATTAAATACTGTTGTAAGAACAATTCCAGGTTAGTAAACATGAACAATTAAATAGCTTTTAAAACAATCACTTACAGAGCAGTTGAATTATGTATTTTCTAACTTCCTACAGTTTCTTGCTTCGTTGAGGTGCTAATATGTGCTATACTTAATGTAACCAGGTCCAGCAATCAGAGATGAAGGCTTAGCTGTGCTAGATTTTATTTATTTTCCAATTATCGAACTATATCTATCCATATTTTTGTATTTTAAAATACGGTGTTCTTAAATAATTGGGCTAGTCTTTTAAATTTAATCAAAATATAACTTTTATGAAGCAATAGTGAATAACCTTAGATACATTTAAATAGTTTTTAAATGGTTATCTTAAAACTTGCAGACATTTGCTCATAAATATCTTATTTATATTCATTCCAGTTTTGTTCATTTGCATGCCCATTTTTAATCTTTTTTTTTTCTTTTTGTTCAAAACTAAACAACCTTAGGGGAAGAGGCATGTTTTAATATATTTCTGTTCGGGATAAAGAAAATTAAAAGATGGGGAGAAAATGTGATTCTCTCAAGTCTCCATTGCAGCTAAAACTCCATTTTATTGTTTTCTTTCCTTCTCCTCCTGTCTCTCCCTCTAAAGATGCATCAGAAACTATAATGATATGCTGCCTGAAAATAAAAGAAAAGGGAAAACAGCTCTTTCAGTTTGAGTTAAGATCAGAATAAATAAAAAATCCTCTGTGGACAGCCATACAATGTAGGTTGTTGTCCTTTTAACCTTACGCTTGGCACACCTCGAAGCACCGACATCCTGATGCGTATGAATCCTTGCTTATAAAGCTCCCCATGGGACAGAGTAGACAGGTAGCTTGAGTTGCGTGAGTGTGGCTTGCAGACTATGTAGAGATGACAGCTGACATCGTAACAAGCCCTAAACAGAATCTCTTATTTTATTTAAATATTTAAGCCAGCTCAGTCTCCAAGTGTCAACAAGACCTCCAGCAGTTTTGAAAACTGTTTTTATATACTCCTCTCATAAAATATACACAATTAACCTTAAAGTTACACTGAGACACTCCAAAAAAAAAATCTGAAAATTCAGACTATAAAATTGAGATTTAACCTACCTCCAGAATAATTTAGCAAATCAGGGCAGTGTTACAGGTATAGGGTTGTTTTCATTTGATTATTTATTTCTACCTTTAAAGCTACAGTGTGTAATAATTACAGGGATATACAGTCAGAAATGTAATATATTATACATAACTACGTTATTTATCATCACCTATGAGCTCAGCCTCTTAACCTTAATATTTGCGTTGCCTTAGAATTCGTTATTTATAATTACATAGGAGCGGGTCTCGCAGCCATGGAGGCTGACATCTTTGCGCTACGGCAAGCGCAGAGCCAACAAACTAGCGATTGCGAGATCGCCCATTACGCTCGAAAGTAACTACGGCAAGTTGTTTAAGTCTACATGAAATCTATACCCTACACAGACAAATGAAATACTATCTGTAAAATTATCTATGTAAACAAACCTCATCACTCGAGAAGGTAGGTGATGCGGACGTCGTGGAAGACATTTTGTCCCGTAACGCTCGCCGTACTGTTGGGGGGGAGAAGCGGTGGGGGGGAGATGTTCATGTTGCTGTGGTCT
The DNA here is from genome assembly GCF_000732505.1 of Cyprinodon variegatus. Taxonomy (NCBI): domain Eukaryota; kingdom Metazoa; phylum Chordata; class Actinopteri; order Cyprinodontiformes; family Cyprinodontidae; genus Cyprinodon; species Cyprinodon variegatus. The sequence goes on along the minus strand of NW_015151026.1, from coordinate 287,222 downwards.
GCAGTCTGGACGTTAAATGTCGCTGAAAATTACACACTGTAGCTTGATAGAAGCTACTGATAGGTGAACAATTGTTTTTTTTTAAACCTTAGCAAAAAAAATCTAACTGCTGTTATATCTTTATTTTCTTACAGCATAGATTTCCAGTAGCTCTTGCACTTCCTGATAAACTAGCCTTGTGTTTTATTTAGATTGCTTCATATCTGCTGGCTTTAAAAAAATTAAATAATATGGCTTCCCTCTAAGATTAAACATCTACCATACACATATTACCATTTTCCCTGAGACACTGATGCAGATAAAGGTCACTTTTATTTGCTTCCCCTTATATCAACTTGGCAAATATGTAAGAATTTATAAGCAAATCTTTGACATGTTCTACTGTAGTATCATGAATTTCAAGCCTAGCAGTCTCCATATCACTGACTTACTCACACAGTCAAACACACACAAGCTGCTACACACACACACAGGTTTGTATTTTTACCCATGTTATGATTTGGTGTTGACTATTATTTTTTAGAGTTACCTCTTTTATGCCAAAATCCCTAAACCTAACCTGCAAGCAAATCATACATTCACACTAAACCTAACTCCTAACTGAAGAACAGCATGCAAAAAGTGCCTCCACCAGGAAATGTCCTCCTTTTCCTAAAAATACCTCTTTGTTGGTTAAAAACTTACAAGAACAACGATCCAAAGACACCCCGACACACACTTTGACTCAGCCTACGAATTTACAGTGCATTATACTGAAAAAAAAGATTGCATCAGTGCTTCCAATTTGCAAGATACCTTAAATAAAGATATAATCAAAATTGCATATAGATTTTTAAATTACTATCTAAAATACGCTACAGAGAGCAGATGTAAAACAAATTGTCTCTCACCTGAAACTGATGAATAAAAGTAATGAGCGGTGTCACGGCTAATTAAAAGGCTTTGCAGGGTTTTTGATGCTGAAGATAATAGCTGTGTTATAATCCAGTATCTCTAGATGGCTTCTTAATTAGTACATCATGTAGCAATTTGCCTTGCTTCATACCAGAGATCAGTTCTTAGAGGTTGGAAATTTTAGGTATTCTTTTAGAATATCTTTATTTTCATTCATTAATAGCTATATTAAACATTTTCAATTCAAGTCAGGCATTCAGTGCAGTAAGAATGCCTAATTTTAATGTACATACAAAATCCTGATCTTTAATTTTGTTTGCATATAAGATCATAAAGAGTTGCCCTTTTATAAGGAAGTAACAGAAATGCACCATTAAAAACCTGTTTTAAATTGATGAAATGCATATTTTACAAAATATAAACACTGTATTTCCTTTCTTCCTTAAAGTTTGAAATCGATTTAATAGTTTCCACTCGATGTTTTCAATATAATTATGACTTATATTTGTTGAGTGTATCCAGTGACATGTATAAAAGTCGTTCAAGTGGTCCGGTCAAAGTCAGGTGTCACGTGTTGCTGTTCAAGTATTTACAGTTTGACAATTTGTGAATAAATAAATAAGTTATCGTATTTCATACTATATTAATGTAACTTTAAATGAATTTAAATATGTTTAGACATAAAATCCTCCTCTGTGATGCTGGAATCACGCGTTACTTTTTTAATCTCACGAGATCCCGAAAAGGTGGTGAAAAAAATCACTCAGGTTCTTAACAAGAAGCTATGCAGCGGTCTTGTACTGCTAAAGGTGAACCTGAAGGGGGTTAAAGATTAAGTAACTGAACCAGAGCAATCTTAAAGGTCTTAACCTCTTTTCTTGACAAGCAGCCAAAAAGTTCTCACGGCGTTACGAGATACGATGTCCCATGGTGTTATGGCATTAGGAGGCTGTCTCCGCATTCTATGCATAAATGCTTGTTTCAAAGAATTGACATGTGTCTGTGTCTTGAAGAGAGCTACAGGTAGCAACACTTGAAAATTTGTCCCAGATTCTCTCTTTCCAAACATGGAAATTAAATAAACCCAAAGAAGAAAATCTTAAGTATTATTTTCTAAAGTAATCATAAACTAAACTTTGGCTCTAATTTGGACTCTTTTAATTTGTATGCAATTTTCATCAACCATTTTTACATCAATGATGCATTTATTCAGAGCCTTTCCTATATACTTCCCACATGTGGACTGTTTGCTTCAGCTCTGCAGTGATGAAGGCTGACATTTGTGATAAATGCAGTGACCATAAACTGTCAAATCACAGCATAACCTGCCTTCTGGCCGCTCCCTTAGTTACACTCACCACCCTTCCCCTTCCTGTCTCATCTGTGTTACTTCCTTTCAGCCCTGTGCACGGCGGCCGTGTTGGACAGACTTGGTCAGAGTTCACTTTGACAGGAGCTAAAGTGAGTCACAGAATGGCTGGAGGCATTAGCAGCCAGCGTTAGTCATCATTAAAAATCTCTTCACCTCACTCCCCATGGCGTCCTTTGAACTGGTCTCAGCAGCAAAAATCTTTTTGGGACATGCAGGGTGAAAAAAGATAAACATGTGAAATAATACTGCAGTAAAGTGATGGTGCTAGGGTACCAAAATGTGCTGGCACAACTCTATTTTCATGCATTTCTTACACATACAGTCACTTTACCCTGCGTTGATGAGTTGTCACTCTCCCCTCGTCTTTTGTAGTTTAAAAAAAAAAAATACCCTGAATTATTCATTTTGCCTCATGCATGATATTGCTTCTGTCAGGCCACATCACTTTGAAAAACAGATAAAAGAGAGGTTTTTGGGTCATGTTTATCAAAACCTGCCAGAGGACAGATAAAGATAAGTCTTGATGGTTTTGTTGAGAATTTTTTTCTTTTGTTATATGGACATGGAAGTGAAAAAGTCAGCTAAAATTTGTCTAAACTTTTCTGAAAAACCAACTGAATTTGTTAATTGCAGTTTGAACTTTCAAACCAAACTGGATTGTTTTGCACTTACTATGCAGTCTTTAAAAGCATCTATATTTTTTTTTTACCAGACAGGTTTCTGCCAAGTTCCCACTGGTTAGAGGTACAGTGGGCAAAAGACAAAAACACAATGCTGGTGATGGTCCCATTATTTCAGACTGAATGGATTCCTTGATAGAAAACAAGGTTATTTTCAAAAACAAACATGAACGTTTAGCAAGCAGTTTTTTTTGTTCCATAAAAAATGATTTATGATAATTTGTTTAAACCTACTAAGACCCAAATATTTGATTTTTGTGTCCTCAACAAAACCCAGCATATTAAAAATTACAAAACAAAGTTGATTTCAAGCTACAATAAAGAGATGTTCACCTTCTGCATGGCTAGTGGAAAAAGCAGCTGCAGAGTCGAGTATCGACTTTGATGCATGTCTCTTGCATGTGTGATTTCACAAGAGTCTGCTCTGGCGTGGGTGTGGATACCACCTGCTGTCTTTAAAGACCTGGAGGAGCTGCACTAGACTCTCATGGGGATTCAGACAGAAACATTCTGGAAAAAATAAAACAGGAAAATGAGAAAAGATCATTATAGCAGTGGAGATCATAATGCTTACCAATTAAGCTTCTTTTAGTGTTTTATGCTCCATCCATCCATCCATCCATCCATCCATCCATCCATCCATCCATCCATCCATCCATCCATCCATCCATCCATCCATCCATCCANATCCATCCATCCATCCATCCATCCATCCATCCATCCATCCATCCATCCATCCATCCATCCATCCATCCATCCATCCATCCATCCATCTTCTTCCACTAATCTTTCACTGGACAGGTCACCGGTCTGTCACATTATCATCTGATCATTTTTTATTGATTTTAAGAACATTATTTTAGAACATGGTATGATGCTTATTATGAAGTTACAGGGTTGGGAATGTACTTTATATAATCCAAAGAAATGTTATATACTTTACTTGTTATGGATTTATATTTCTGCTTAGTTATTGAGAATATGGCATAAAGAAGCATAAAATATGTAACAAATATCCATGAATATTTGTATGAACTACTGTATCCTAAACAAAACAAATAAAAACAACTGAGATAAAAAAAAAATACATTCAATGTAGTCTTTTATCTTGTAGTCCAGGAGTCTGAAAATGGGTCAGATAAAGCTTTCTTTTTGTCGGTGTAGCTGCTGAAGCTAGATGTGCCACCGCCATGTGTCGATAAGCATATAATCTCAAACTGAACCTTGGGATCTGCATTATTAAAACACTCACAGTGTTTCAACATGGCCAATTAACCGAGGCTGAAATCTACAGGGCCTTTTAGAAAACAACAGCTTCTATTGATGAAGTGCTGTTCCTACATAAACAGCATTTATTGCATGTCAGTTTAAAGTGAGAGAGGGTTAGAAGGCAGAAGGCAAACCTCTAAATGCATTGTCCCTTGAAAAATACTCAGATACTTGAAATATTTTCTTTTACAACCATTACTTTCACTTTATTTTATCTGGATTTTATGAAAAAAAAAACATGTAACTGAAGTAAAAGGATGCATATATCCGGTTTTCAATATTTTTTATGAATAAATCTGATAATTGTTGTGCTAAGTTGCCTTGAAAGTTAGGTAATCATTAAACAGAGTCCACCTGTGTCTTACTATAAATGCAGAACCATAGTTTAGGTGGGAGAATATATCAAGAAGACAGTTATTGATTGTGGACTCAACAAGTCTGCCCTTTCTTAAAAAAAGTGGCAAGAAGAGAGTCATTGTTGAAAGAAAACCATTAAAAGACCTGTTTGCAGTTTGCTACAAGCCACAAAGGGGGCATAGCAAAGGTGGAGAAGGGTGCCCTGGTCAGATAACAGGGTATGTAGGACAAAAACATGTTAGAACCTGTAGAAGTTTTGAGAGTAAAGTTGGAGAAGTTCTGAGAAGTTCCTTAACCTTAAATTTGGTCTAGATCAAAACAAGCCAGGCACTGCATAACTCAGTAGAGCAGAGGTCAGTTGCCAAAGCCAAATTATTTACAGCATTGTACCATTTTTCTATGAAGTTACTGGTATTTAAAACAGACATACTGTAAGCCACAAAAAACAAACAAAAAAGTCATGTCTTATATTGGGTCAGTTAAAATTAGTCTAACTTCTAAAACTGATGCTTGCAATCTAATATCACGGAGCGAGAGCCGTTTTGCAAAAAAAATAAAAAATATTTGCAAAAAATTCAGTCCCTGACATACAAAGCCGGAGAAATCAACTGTTAAAGCAACAAAGAAGTTCCACACTATTTAAGACCTGAAGAATACAGATTTTGATAGTTAATCTTTTAAAGGCACAATCCATAATAGATTAATCCTTTGTTTTATTTTATTTTTGCTTTATTTCAATACTTTTTCTCAATATTTATAAAGCGCATTGTTTTTTTCTGTTTAAAGAAGCTTAATAAAGATATTTAGGAATTCTTAATTACTAGGGCTTTGTAGCATTATTTATATACTGTCAAGGTGTTAAAAAAGTTTTGAAAATTACAAGTGAAGACTGAGAAAATCCTAGGGTTATAGATCAAGAGACTTACCAAATAATGTCAAATCTGACATCATATTTGGTTTGCACATCATCGATACCACTTTGTATGTTTTTGCTTGCAGGGGGCAATAATTAAAATAATATAACTGCTTTAATGATGCAGTCACCCACACAACGGTTTAGCTGCAGGAGACAGAGTGAGGATGAAAGACCCCCTGATGAAGGCATTATTATTGCTGAAACAGAGACAGACAAACCATTAAAAATGCATATTAACAGGGATGAAACAGGAATGATTCACAGGGCACTGTGAATCCATTTCGGGCCTTTAAGTCCATTCGAGCTAAACCTTTAATTTTCTCAGCTTTATTTTTCACTCAGCGGTCTCTTCCACACATATTTGCTCTTGCGCGACATGTGTTAGTAGATGGTCTTAGAGTAGCCATGCTTGAAATCCAATTTTGCTGGAGTTTAAAAAGCACCAGGGGAAAAAAAATAGGTTAGAAAAAGTTTACAAACAATGATGAGTCTTCTACTTACTCACAAGGAAGCTGGAAATAATTTCTTACATCTAGTGGCTAAAGGGATGGTTTGATGCTGAACATTTAAGATCAGCAGCGCAAGTATAAATTTAGCCTCTCATCACACCTCAAAATAATAGTGGCTTTCCAGAATAACTGTTCATTATCTCTGTTTGGACAGCTTTTAAGAGTTTAAGCTTTTCTGAGTGCAAAAATATTGACCTATTACCTGGTAATTTAAAGCACTTCATAATAACATGTTCTCATGAGAGGAAAAAGGGCATAACTCTGTGAAAATTTTAAATCAGATGTCCAACATTTGAAATTAGTCACACATAGCAGTGTTGTTTGTTGATGCAAAAGTTTATCAAAGGTGTTGCATCATAAAAACTGTGATATATAAGCTGCCTCTTCTCTGAAGTACGGTCCCTTTTTAGAGTGGTTGTTTTCCCACCAATGTAAAAACACATTACTGAAGTTTAACATAGGTGCTGTTTGGTTAATGTTTAATCTCCACCATTTAAACTGGAAGCTGTTCATAGTTAACAATAAATGTTGGGATTCATTATCTCATATTTACCCTAAATCTGTTTCTTCTAACTTGTTCTAAGAACAACCCTTTTCTATGGCTATAACTATAATATGATAATAATAATGACTAACATAATAACATATGGACCTTACACACACCATGTACTGTTTCCCTCACGCACACGCATATAGACACAACAGCCTATGGATCCAATACCACTTAGACATACTATAACTGTATATAATCTGTAAATCTTTTATCAGCTATTATCTATCATAACCCTGCAAAAAAAAAAAGAAGAAAAATGTACAGATGTAAATAAATAAATATTTATATCCTGTATAGCACTTTTGAATAGATGCAAACTACATTTAATTGCTTTGTACCTGTGATAGTGTAATAACATTAAAGTTGAATTGTATTCAATTCTATTCTATAAGTTTTCCACATTTAAAGAAATATCTGTTTCCTTGTTCTGTTTGTGAAGCATATTTAACATTTTTGAACCTGTTTTAAAACTTGCTGCCTATAATAATAATAGTCTAATGGGCACATTGTTGCTAATAAGCTGCAGGCTTACAGTATATTGGTTTGTTACAGAAAATCCCAATTAGATATGTTGATGTAATAAAAGTTAACATAGTTGCGAGGGATTATTTTAAAAAGCAACAATAACAACATCTTTCTCTGAAATCATACACTTTGTAGAAAAATCCCTCCAAGAAATCTGGAAACCTAAAGAAAAAGTAATTCTATGTGACCTTTTACTCTTTGTGTTTTTCATTCTGCTTCTTCCTTACAGTCTAGAGGATTTACCATTATCTCTTATTGTTATCAGTGGCAATTTCATGTTTTTGTTTGGATTGCCTGGACCTTATCTTCCTTTAACCTTTCCATAGCTGGTGAGAAAAAAAAAACAATGGCAACACTGTATAGGTTGAAAAGAATATAAAGAAAATAGCCTTAATCTCAAATTATCACAGCTGTTTGAGAAAGGAATTGTCTTGGTTGAAAGACCTGCATCGATTTTTGCTACAGAGAGCAACACAAATGGACAATACATTATATTGTATTTGGAGAGAATAGCTGCTCTTCTTCATTTTTTTGTTGTGTGATAGTGAATTAATATAAACTAAAATTCTGCCAGGTTCTTTCACTCTGATTGTGAGTACTGAGTGGCTAAAGTGTGAACTTTAATTGGATACATATGTGCAGGTTTGTCTGTAGGGAGATGCATATTCCCAATTAACTCCTACTATCTAAATAATTGCTTATAAACAAAACATAATTTCTAAAAATATTTTCACCCATACAGAAAGTCACGAGAAAAATTTTAGTAATCATTCAGGTGGTATAATAACAGCCATTAAAGATAGTAAAAGCAAATATAGAAATTGAATATGTGCTTTTATTTAGGTATTTCCTTTTATTTCTGAAACTCTTTGGTTTGCAGTTTATTGTACTGTAGAAGTGTGTCTGAACTGATTCTACACAAAAAGCATTACTTATAAAATAATAGCAGCTTCCAGATCTCTGAAAACTCCTTAAAATAATTTGGCTGCAAATAATACTTTAATTTTAAATAATACAAGTTTATAATACATTTTTACAATAAATTTAATTGTATATATTTTTGATTAATAAGAGGTCTAAGAGGCAAATTTCGGCTTAAAACATTCTTATAACTTTACTCTACATTTACATTTGATTGGCAGCTATGTTTACATTTTTAAAAGGGCCCTCGAGGTGTGCATACTTTAATTTGATCATTTATCTTTGGATAATTTGTGAAATGAGGCCTACCAGAGTCAAAGACTTGGACCTCATCACGAAACTGAATTGTACAAATACCCATGGGTTAAAAATACAACAAAAACATGTAAGAAATTATGGTAGTTTTTTTTGCTGTAACAGCCAGAAAGATTTTTTTCCATAGAGTGCCATGCCAAATTTGATTAAAGTTAAGCATCTTCTATTGTACGGTCATTGAGAGAAAGTTGGTCCAAATGCCTTAGACAGGATGTCCACAAGAAGCAGTATGCAAGGTGTGCTTTATGCTCTGAAAATACATTTACATCATTTACTGGTTGAAAAGTTATATATGAAAATGATAGAATTGAATTCTAACATATTAATGAAAAATACTGTAAACAAGTGTTACACGTGTCAAAGAAACCTGGTGCACCATTTTTGTTCAATTGCTTCATATTTCAGCCCTTAAAGGAGACTTTTTCCCCCTCACCTCCATTCAGGAGGCAGCATCATCCATCATTGTCAGAGGTAATATTGTTTCCCTCACCTCCCAATAGTCAGCTTTTGTTTTGCTTTACAGCGTTTATAGTTTGAGACTTGTGTACTCACGGGTTCTCACCTGGCTTTGCTCTCTGCCATCCCTCTGCCAAAACCCATAAAACCAATTTCAACATCACATGCAGCATATTGACATTGCTGCTTTTGCCAATTTCGAACCTCTGTAATCATGGTCTCAAAGGCATGTTACATTATTTTCTCCCTGCTACGATACTGCCTGTACCTTTAAAAACTGACTTAAAGAAAAAATTTAAGAAAAATCATCTTTAACCAGAGCTAGAGTAAAATGCATTGCATTATCTTTAGTATTTCTCCCCTTTGGGTTCATTGAAATGTGTAACAGTAATTTCTGTGAACTTATCATTTTACTTATATTGTCAATTAAGTTGTAGTGCTAAAAGGCTTGACTACTGTTCAATTTAATAGAGATTTAACCAAACCTCTATTATTCTTTCCAATTATAACTTAAAACATTTAAATAAGTAAATGGATAATAATCACCATAATTTATTTTATGTGCAGCAAAAAGACCCATGGTGTCATTCTGAATGAAGTTTATATAAATCTACAGCAATAGGACGCTGTTCTTTTATCTTTTATCTGGTAGAATAATTATTCTGCCTTGCCAAGAAAGTGGTATATCTGCAATTTGGGCAACTACAACAGAGGAAATAAAAACAAGTTTTTAATAAAAGCCTATGCTGACAAATAAAAGACTGTTGTTAAGATTCTCTCATCACTCACTCAACAAAATGCTTGCTGTCTTGCCTCTTTCTTTTGTCTCTATAGCTAGCTTTGCCTTTCTTGCCTTCATGTTTAAAGGAGAAAGATAACACCAGCCTCCAAGAATAATAACCTAATTGCTTGGGATTCTGTCTGAATGGCTGTCGTTTTCTTTCAAAAAGATTGAACCATTATGTGTCAAAACATTCATCATTTTATAGCCTTGTGTTCATGCACTTTCAACCTCTTTTTTTTTTTTTTTCAAGTGCTTATGACCAATTACACTTTATTCCGCTCATCTGCTTCAGCACAGCTCACAGAAAACACTATTGCTTTGAATCTGTCAGCGCAAAAACAACATTTTTTATCTTTAACTGTTTTGTTTTCTCTCTCATCCACTCCAATAAATATGGGAATGTCAAGATTAACCCTTGAATATGATCAGGCCGTTATTCTTTTGGAAACCTTGGTTTATAAGTCATTTCTCCTTCATTTCAAGCATAATTTTTAATGAGACAAAGCAAGCGTATGGGTGCAGAAAAGAATTCTTTTGCAAAGGAAGATCAGAGCTGATTTTATAGATCTGCTCCGTGTCTGGCAGCCTCACTGCCGTATAAGAATTCACTGATGAAATATAATATTCGAGTCATGACTCTCTAACAAGCTCTTCATGGCACCATGTGGAAATGAGCAGCACTGGCCTGAAGCAAGAGATCAGAATGCCAAGACCGCAATTGAAGACATCACGCCAAATGCTCTGGCTGATTCTTCGAGAAAAGTGCTCCAAAGTGCTGTCTTTATTGTCTTCCTGACGCATGACTCAGCGTGACTGGTTTAATGACCTGCCTCAACACTTATAGGTTGTGACTGGTCTTGAATAAATAGGCATACATTTTCTAATGTAAGAATGACTGTGTGATATATATGTAAACTACAGTGTGGAAGCAGCGATAAATCAGGATTTTGGAGTGTGCCACATGTGTGTAGCAGTGGATTAAAAAGGATTTATAGATAATAGCAGTGACACTGACTGGCCAACTCTTTATGATGCTGATAAAAGGAGCAGCTGGTAGGTAAGGAAGAAAAATAAGGACCTTTAATCTGAATTCAAAAAGACCCAAAACCTGCTCTAGTGTCACGGCCACTCAGGTTTTATAACTCGGGTTTCAGTGATCAGACAATACTGTTGTTGGTTTTTATGTTATTAATTATTTCTTAAGTATTAGATTAGTTTAGATTATTTTTTTTAATATTGTAATAACAGTGCAAATTTGTACTTTGCAGAGAGCCCACTCTTTAGAGCAGATCTGTTTTAAACAAAGAGCCCATATGATTAAACCATACTGATCTCACACTCCAGACTTTCCAGCAGGTTTTGATTAAAGCTAATCACCACTATACACTTTCACATAAGCTCAGAAAAAGAATGTAAACCGATCAAGGTAAATCAGTTGTAACCAATTCTAGTTTCAAACATAGCAAGGGAAACCAATAAATTCCCTTACCCTTTATGCTTGTAAATATATTCCTTTTTTAATACATTGTATTTAATGAAATACATCAGTAGTAGTCTTAGAAAATCTTGATGACATAGCAGTTATGTCTGAAAAGTGTTGCAGCAGAAAAATATTAATACCACACAGAAAGGGAGTGATTTTACATCATATAATTTTTTAATCATCACACTAAATTGCTTTACATTATTGTCACATTCTATAACTGTCAGGAAGGTCCTGATTGTCAAAGAATCATAATAAGATGCACTAAATTAGAAATATATATATATTTTTTTTAGTGAGTGCAATAAGTGTGCGAGTTGTTGGTGATCTACATAGATTGGTGTGCAAATGTTAAAACAACAAATGAGCAGATTGCATATTCTTCTTGCTGTTTAAGAGTTACAGTAAAAGAAAGATGAGGTTCAAAGCCATGGAGATGAAGGTAATGATGATGATTATTACAAAAATAAGGATGATAATACTAAAGATTATTTATTGTGCACCTCACAGCCTATCTAAAAGTTCTATGATCAAAAGTAAATTGAAATAAAACATAACCTTGCCTCCTTTGTGACACCCATGACTGTAGATATTTTTGCATGTCAGTTTGCACCTGACTTCCAGAAGTATGAAAAAAGACACAAAAACCGCCCATAGATGAGTTTCTGATTTAGAAAATAGCTTTGCATGTCATTTATGTTTACATTTGCATATCTTCGCTCATCAAATTGCCAGGTTTGGTTATTTGAAAATGATCTGCATATTGGGGGAGTGGCAGCCTAGTGGTTAGGGCATAGGGCTTTGAATCCTGAGGTTGTGAGATCCCCCACTCCCACAGACTGCCACTCTGGCTCCCTGAGCAAGACCCTTAACCCCACACTGCTCCCCGTGCACCGTACAATGGCAGCCCACTACTCCCCAAGGGGATGGGTTAAATGCAGATAATTCATTTCATTGCTCTGTACTTGTGACAGTGGAATGACAATGAAATTGAATTATTATTATTAATCATATTGGTGAAGACTTAGGCACAAAATGCTTGGCACATGCTCTCTGTTGAACTAAAAATGCATATTACTTATCACCTGCTTTAAAAGGTCTGTTCTGCGCGTACAAACATGTGTGTATTTTTCTGTTTTAATAGAGGTAGTAAAGTACAATTTTGAAACTCTCAATAAACCTACAATAAACCTACGCCATAGGTGTTAAGACATTTGTAACTACATGTTGAGTTGAAAAATATTTAAAAAAAATGTTTTAATCTATGAGATTTAGTTAACAATTAGTTCTAAAATAAAAGCCAACTAAGACCACAAAAGTAAACACCAGACCAACTCGACCCTTAACCCCACACTGCTCCCTGGGCCCCGAACAATGGCCGCCTACTGCTCCCAAAGGGGATGGGTTAAATGCAGAGAATTCATTTCGTTGATCTGTACCTGTGACAGTGGAATGACAATAAAGTTGAATTCTATTCTATTCAAAGGTAAATTGTGTTTATTGCCAAAGGCAATGTAGCTATCTTGTTGGTTGCATTCATTTCTAAATTTTTTGGGAGGGTTTTTGCAGCTAAAAATCAATGGCGGTGGGATGACTTTCAGGGCTAAAATGAGTCATTCCTGTTTTTGAGCCTAGCCTGTGACTAATCCAGTGTTACAGCAAGAGCCCACCCATGGGACACAGAGTATTGACAAGTGTAATGGCCAATGTAGGCATGCCACTTTGTAGCAAGCTCACAGATGAGGTAGAAAATTGCTAACTTGTTTTTTTTTAGCAGTGTTTTCCATGAGCTGATGGATTTGTTATGGGGCAGGAAAATCATTTGACGACGGACAGAGAGTGTGGCATCAATCAAGCCGCTTTTAAACTCAACGCTAATGTCTGTGCTGTCAGTGGTAGGAGCCAGATGTACAACCTGCTCTCTCTAAGAACACTCCAGACAATATAGGATGAATACATCAGCTATCTTTGACGCTTGGTACTTATTACTGGCCCTTAAATGGATGTGGTAGTTAAAAGTAAAGGAGACAGCAATAAAACAAGCGCAAAATTAAAAGTTTCCTTTGTTAATTTTAAACTTTCATTACTTCAGAAGAATCATTAGCTGATATTTAACAAATTTGTAGCCGTACTGTACAATAATAGATGGCAGATTTTAAAGTTGTAGGTCTTATTTCACCCAAAGCTTTCTTATCACAGTAATTGACTTCACCCGTGGAGTAAATGGGAAGAAAATGAAAAGATGAATTACTCTAATGGAAGGAAATGAAGTGTGGAAAGAGACATTCCTCTAAGAATTTTCTAGGATGCAGAGCATTGGTAAATTGAAACACAGCAAGGATTCGACTTTAGCGCGTGACAGATCCCAGCATCATTACAGAGGCAGCACTTGATTATGGCACATTAATTTTGTGCAACCTAGGGAATAAAAAATAACATCAACTAAGAGGACAAATAGGAAAAGCAAATAAGAGAAGCTGAGGTTTTGGAAAAATAAAAAGCTAACATTGTATTACCAATTAAGATACAGTTGACCAATTATCATTACTATTAAAGTATTTTCCTGAGATTGCCTAGATTCTTCCCATAGCTTTACTGCTTCAGTGCATATTTCATGGAAATCATAGAGCCAATTGACTGTTTTTATTCTACTGTAGCTTAAAGGTCAGGTTGTCTGACCACCATTAAGGCTGTGCTGCTAAATTCAATCTAAAGGAAATCAACCAGTGAACCAATGCATTGGCAGGCCATAATTAATAAAAAGGGAATGTTATGGTTCCACCCAATGAAGTCAAAGGGCAGACTGGGATAGGACTGTTTCCCTCTCAACGTTTTTGCTTGAGATTTAGAAAATAAGTAAAAGGATAAGATTATTTCTAGAAACTCTCATTTAAATTTAATTCTTTCTTGCAGCATCTTAAATAGTTAGAATGAGAGAATTGATAATTCCAGCTTTTACTTTTTTTTATTATCCTTCCTTTACTTGTTTAAAGTGTGCTAGTTCCATGCACTGAAAACCAGTACAACATGGTGTAACATATTTTGTTGTTTTCAGACTTGGATTATCCTTTTCTTTTTTACAAGTGGACTGATCGGGTTATTACTAGGATATGGTGTGGATTTTATCTCAGTAGTCCCATTAGAAACTACTGATATATATATATATATATATATATATATATATATATATATATATATATATATATATATTACTTAGAAGATGCTGGACATGTTGAATACAATGTTTGTCTTGGCAGTTAAATAATTATATATCTTTTATAATCAGTCTTCTTTGTGATGTTTTGGATAGAGATTCAAAAGCATTCTGCTTGGCAAACAGAGATTGTCCCCGTAACATGAAGTTTGCCCTTTATGCCTTTGAATAAAATTTGGAGTGCAGACCTCCATTCAGAAACCTTTGAGGAATCATGCAGGGTAATCTGAAGGACTTGTATCTGAGCTCAGCGGAAGCTCCTTATTGATTTGCTTTTCTAGTGGTCCTCTGTTATATTAAGGAAATAAAACCCCTGGATATTAGGAGATTGACGTCAATCAGCAGCTTGCCTCAAGTGTGGCTTGTCCCATCTTATTAGCACTCTTTACATGCACTGAGTGTTCACTGATGACTCAGTAGATAGGCAACCTGAGAGAAGAGGCTTTTGCTTGCCTTCTTGAAGATCATTCCCCTATGATTGCTCAATTTGTCATCTCAGTCAGTGAGAAATGAGCGATTCTTATAGATCCACATCCAAATTATAGCAGAGCATGGGTTTGTAACTTTCTCACAAGGAGAACTCATAAGTCATAAATATACACCTTCTGTTTTGATCATGTATATCGGTGTATCGCAATATATATATTGCAGTCTACTCTATTACAAGGCTTATTATCCTTTTTAAACCAGAGAAAAGAACCAAGCAATCAGCATGATATTTTTTTCTCCCAGCCTTTATTGTCATTACACTGTCACAAGTACAGAGCAACAAAATTCGGAGCCGCGGGGACGAGTCCGCGGGCTCCGCCGGCAGCCGGCCACCCTGAAGTAGGGCCGGGCACCGAAACACGCCCCGCCCCCCGGCACCAAGCCCCGGCGACCGGCCGCAACACCCATCGCGACCGCACCACCCAGGAAAAACACACAGGCGGCCCCGCCCACAGCCGGGGCCCACGCGTATCCGCCGGGAACCGGCCGCAAGCGCTGCGGGCCCCCCCAAAAACGCCCCCAGGCCAAAAGCGCGGCCCCACCCCACCAAGACCGATGCCAACAGTGCGCAACGCAACACTATTATTATACGCATTTAGACCATCCCCTAGGAGAGCAGTGGGCTGCCATTGTGTGGCGCCCAGGGAGCAGTGTGGGGTTAAGGATCATTCCTCAGGGACCCAGAGTGGCAGTCCGTGGAAGGGGGGGCTTGAACTCAAGACCTCTGGATTCCAAGCACAGTGCCCTAACCACTAGACCCACAAATGTGTTGTCAGAAGTTGGACCTGAAGTGCGACCTGAACGAAGTGCCTTAGACTGCTCGGCTATCCTGACTGATCCTGGTCATGGGTCACAAAACAGCCTTAAATCAGAGGTAACCAGACTCTGGCTCAGTTTTTTTTTTAAAGACATTCAGAGCATTTTCAGTGTTGAAAAAGAAGAGGTGTTGAAATATCTTCTGAAAAACTGAGCTCAAGTCCTGTAGCCTCGAACTTCAGCCAATTTTGTGGCTCACTGAATACATTGTTTTTCTGCTTTCTAAACTTTGCCTTTACTGTATTATTTAATCTCTAAATTTATCCAAATGTATCCATTGTAATCTAAAAAGCTCTACACTTTGCATATGGTGTAGATCACATGGTAAAGTAAAGAAAAAAGGGAAACTAAAGCTGTCAGTAGTGTCTCTCTTTCACAACTAATGTCATTGTAAAGGGTGATAAATGATAAATTACTGGGGAGAACCATCAATTATAAAATAAAAAAAAAAGTGAATAAAAAAATAGCATCTGATTGGTGGCACAGGAAAAATTAAGGGTACATTATTTTGAAAGGACATACGTTTGATTTTAGTTGCTGTTACCAATAGGGACTCTCTTAAAATCATGGATTTAAACAACTAAGGTATTAAATCAATAATTATAATATATAAAATAATAAACTAATAATGAAATAAAACTAATTAAAGGTATAGTGGAGGATGTTCTTTTTTGGGGGGGATCATCAAAATAACTGGTCCTCCTGATTTTCAATAATTTTTGTGATATGTTTAGATAAAGCCTTCCTACGTGCTCGTCCCCATTTTCACTTACCGGTGGTGAGTCTGACAGTGGAAAAATAGAAAATCTTCTTTTGCAAAGTAAGCTTGTTTGAGCAATACAAACAGAAACTTTTGAACAGAGCATGCATGAGGAGAAATGGGCTCATGTATGTTGTTGCACGTGTGTAATTGGGGTTCCCTCTCGGGAGCGGGTACAGGGTCGTACATGTCCATCTTTAAGTGGAGAGGGCAGGTCTTTTCAAAAATTTGTGAAAATCCTCCGCCATGTCCTTAAGTCTTACTAGAAGCCATTTGTAACTTCCACTTAACTGTCAAAACCTTAATTTTTGAATATCCTAGAGGTAATTTAAGATGCACTACAACTTTTTTTAATTCATTTGTTTATTTGTTGTTAATTTTGTCAATGATAAATTATCCCATCTTGCGAAAGCAGTGCACAGGAGCTTCACTTGTTGTGTTACTCTTCTACTGAATGGAGTGGGAGGGTGTAGCAAGTTCCTTCATAGGGCCTATAAAAACTTTACAGGCCCCTTTACACTTCCATGCTTTCTTGCACTGACTGCTCTGACAAGGCGAATATAACCACTCCAGTGGGACAGCTAATGGTTTTTTATTGTATTTGTGCTACAGTTCAAAATAGAATAACAGTGATCTAATTCTATCATAGTAATTACCACCTTTAATTTATGAATAAGCTCTAATTAACTAGCTACGGCATCATGCGATTTGATACAGGGAGGCGGAGAACCCCCTCGAGTGTGCAGTATGCTGCTGCTTTTAGCCGCCAGGCCTGAGGCACTGAATCAGGCCTAAACGAGGAGCAGAGCGACAACAGCTTTCAGAAGAGTTACCATCTGTCATCCAGTTTGATTTATTATGAATCTTGTCACAAGTCTGGCCACAAAATGATTTGATGCAACTTCCTAGTGTGTCAAGGGTTATGATAGCATGACATCCATTTTGTGGACCTGACACAGCATATCAGGATCACTTAGCTGTGGAAGTACACTGACTGCGCCGTCTTATCGCCGTGCGTCTGTTGCTGATTTGAAACCTTCAAGCACCGTAACTGTAAAGGTGTTAGAAGTAGGATTGATCTTCTGAATGCAGAAATAGTTTTTAAGCATTTTAAAAGTGCTGATTTTCTCTTTCGTGTTATTTGTAGAATCTAGGATTAGGTAATTTTACGGATGACGTGCTAATCTTGATTTTGGTTTCATAAAACCTAATATTTTCTTTTAATCTCAATATTTACAAACTAATGGTTCAGGATTGCTTACATTATCTGTCATCATGAAAAATAATGTCATAAATTCCCTTACTGACAGTAGCTGAATAGCAATTGCTGTCAGCATGGGACACCTGCTAGACTAAAAATATTTTGATTACTAAAAATGATATATTATCATACCCAGGGACATAAAATTGTTATGTTTACTTAGATATATTTATTTAAAAAAAAAATGTTTGACAAAAAAATTACCATTAAATTTCTGGCCACTGTAGAATCCATAATTCAGTGTACAATAAAAAAATCTAAGTTTGATCATTCCCCACATTATGTTTTTTATGCTTCAATTATTTCCTATTTGGTCCTAACTGTAAATAAAATACCTTTTTTTAAAAAAAAAAAAACTAATAAAAGGTTAAAACAAATTTCTGTTCAGTGAGAAATTGTCTTAGTTCATCTTTGGCCATCAAAGCTTTTCTTTTTGAAGTGCAGATAATAAAAGGCAATTCAGACTTGGAAAAAAAAATGAGATGGTCATTTATTTGAGTGTAAATGAAAACTGACATCTAAACTGCACATTTGGTTTTAATCTGAATAGTTTTTTTTAAGGGGGGTTTATTTGATATGAGATATAACATGACGTAATTAAGTTGTTTTCACTGTTTTTAGTTAAGGACCTCATTCACTTTTAGTAGCACATGGTGTATTTGAGGTGACTTGCTCCTACACAAATACAATGATTGGGTTCAACCAAAGAAAATGTAGAATATTTACCAAATTATATATTTTTCATGTTTTTAAGGTGATCTTTTTAAAAAAAAAGAAGAGCTGGCTACTCTTAAACAACTATGAATGCTATTTGTAGACATTAGTCAGCTTATTGAGAAGTCTTTTATCCCACTGGACAACCTTAAAACCACTTACCACCGCTAAATAAATACAGTCTATAGGGTGTCTAGTTTAAAGCAGTATCAAGGTGCTTTAATACAACTAGATCTCATAGTTTGAGATTTTCTCAGATCCCTTCGAATCTCAGAAAGGTAAAGCTGGCAAACACACAACATGGATTACAGTTTAGGATTAAAAATATTCCATGCTGTTCTTAATAAAAAACCTAACCCATAAACACCCAATTAAGCCTTAGAGATCAAAACAATATGTTAGCTCCGCTTCTCTTTGCTGTAATCACTACAGCGAGGTCTCCAGCCTTCACCCATTGATCCTGTATTGATCTGTGTATGAGAAACTCAAGTTCAGCCCAGTCCTCTACCTTTCTCACTTGCTGTACGCTCGATATTCTGACTGAAGGACAGCAACCGGATGGTCAAAATCTGTACCACACATAAAAGCAGAGTGGGAGATAAAAACAGATGAAGAAAGAAAGCGAAAGGGATGCATTAGTTAAGAGTCTGAAGCAGCTTTAACATTCATCTTGGCTAAAGATTATTCCAGAGCTATATTGTACAGTAGTGTGTGCTTGATATTTCTCTTTAGTTTGCTTTTATATGGAGAGAAGGAGGGGAGCAGTGTTGTTTGCTTCAATCATTTATGAAGACCACTCTTTACACTCTTTATTCTGTCTGGGAGTGGGACATGTCAAATACGCTTAGTTTGCTTTTATGATGCTGTTTAGCTGCTCTTGTTGTGACAGAATAAGGCTAAGAGGAAATTTTTTCTCCTCCATCCTAAAACATCAGAAAAATCTTTGAATTCTTTCTGGTGCCAAGAAAGAAAATGCGCCTCTGTTGTCTCTGTCAGTACAAAATGTAAAAGCATATGTCAGTTCCGTCAGCCTGGAACGGGCTTTGTAACAAAATTGTTTACAGAGCCTCTTGAATAGCCTGATCAAACTTTTATTACTTGTGCTAAAATGACTGCATCAGCAAACTGCTGCTGGGACATTCAATTACTTTTAAAGTTTTATGAGTAAAACAGAGCCTCAACGAAGCACAGGTAATTTTATCCAAATACCATTATCTATTTAAACCCTTATTATATTTTCTCAGTATCAGTAATTATTTTAGGCTCAATCATACGACATCTATTTTGGTACTTTGTCTTATGAGTTAGAAATATTTTATATTTTCTAAAAAGCATGAAGCAGATTAAATATTAAATCTAAACCAAATACTCAGATGTAAATTTAAAAAACAGTAAAATCAGCTTTATTTATTTATGCACATGATTTGCAAATGTTATGTCTTATCACTGCATTCAATTTACAAAGTTGATTGTTCTAAATATATACAAACAGAAACATACCAGAGAATCCACCAGATGTAACCTGTTTGCACTTATTTTTGCATCAGGTCATTGCTGTTTACAATTCACACACATATAGATCTACAGTAGACACAAAACCTTGCATAATCATCTGCAAACTGCAAACAAGCACAGTGAGTTAGGATTGCATGAGTTAGATGACATAAAGCATAAATTTAAAGTGGATAGAAAATGATTATTTTTTTTATAATACAATCTAAAAAGTGTCCCACGAACTTGCAGTCAATCATTTATCCTGATATTCCAAACAGAATTTAGAACAGCCACTTTTTCATTTAAAATTACATTACTGAGTTTTCTAATGAAACTATACCGCCACCTCTGGCCAAAGCATAGAACTGCAGCACTCTTCTGCTTCTTCCCGCACCTCGCATTTTTTATTTTAGTTATCTATTTTTTTTATGTTTTTCACCTTACCTGGAGTTGCCATTGATATCTAAGTTAAGCTGATGCTGGTCCGTTTTGAGTATCTAAAAAAATCTACTTTGAATATAGCTTTTCGATTGTTTGCTAGGTCGGACTATTAAATATTGACATTCTTGACATAAAATCTTACCACAGAAACTTCCAATCTGAAGTAAATTCAGAAAAATAGGCTAGAGGCTTAAAGATGCATCATTGGTGCTGAACTATCTTACATAATATCTTTCTAAGACCAATAGTAAAGTTAAGTACAGAATGCTATCTGTGCAAAAAAAAAAACCCACCATGACATACCAAACCCCGAGCGGAATACCGTGCTGGCAGTATCATGCTGTGGGGATGTTTTCTTGAATGGTGACTGAAAAGCTATCCTGACTTGATGGGAAGATGGGCGGATTTAGAAACAGGGCAACCCTCTAAGAAGATCATTTTGAACCTTCTAAAAACTATTACCAGATAATGGCTCTAGAAATAGGCAACTGGTTTAGAAAGGGACAGGTGATAAAACAACCCAATCATAGTCCAAACCTAAACATAATTTAATAATGAATGGACATGCAATGCATGCTTTTGCTTTTTATTTTTCTTTCTTTTTCCAAGCTATACAAAACATAATTTGCTTTGAGCTACTTTGGGTTGTTGCACATGGAAATTATAAAGCAAAACTTACTAAAGTTTGGGAGTTTTAAATACATTAAAGTTGGGGGGTTTAATGTGACAAAGTACTCTTTTAAGGCACCGTTGGGATATCTCACTCATTTGGAGCCTGTGTCAACAAAAGTCTCTCATCTAAAATAATCTGCTGGCATCTTTTCTGCCTCATTAAGAAGAACAGTCACCCCATATGGAAGCTAATTAAGGTGTCAGAGTAGATAGCATCGTTTCATTTTGACACATTAACAAACACAAGATGATTTGAACTCTTTAGTTTTCATACAATTTTTAACATTGTTTAGCAGTTTACAAAAAATACTATCATTATTAACAGCTTTTGGGGATTTTCAAGAAATGGATAAATGCAATTAAATATATAATAATGAAAGAACTGTTTTCTGTATCGTTTCACTTATATAAGCAGATAAAAAAAAGCTACTGTTGGTTAAACATCAAATCATTTCAGGATAGCTGTAACATCAGAGCCTTTTCAACATTTATTTTGTCAAAACCTGTCTAGATTATTTTATGCCTTGCAGCAGTGAGAACAATTTCTTTTCTTAGATTCATATTTGAAAAAAAAATGCAGCTGAAAATATGGATTGTATTTGTTCCTTTAGAGACTCTGTGCAATTAATTACAGTAACTGCATAATCACATAGCATGATGTAATTGATCATTGCAGTTTAATTTGGCTAGTGGAGGCTTTGCAAAAGTTTGACATAGGCAAACATGATAGAGGGATTTTTATTTATGTGCTTTAACTTTGCACTCAAGGCAAGTCTTTGCTCTCTGTTACTGGAAAGAAATAGGATAAATCAGTGTTTTTGCTTTGAATTTATTTCTTCCACAGCCTTATTTTATCTAATAAGATAGTTCTTCAGAGATTGGAGTAGCTGACATGTTACATGAAATTTTTCGGTTTCATAATTCATTTTATCTTTCTGGAGTACTCAGATTTATTTCACACATTTATTTGGTTTACTCAAAATTCACTGCTGAACATTTACCTTATTGAGTGGTGACATTTTATTTGATTGAAGTACATGATGATGTTTTTTTATCTCTGTACTATTCATTAAAATAGTGGGACTGAATACGAGTGTTTAGATTCCACGGATAACCTATTCATAGCTCTCTGTTTTCTTTATCTACCTTTTTTATTTGCTTTCCTTCTTTATATTGTGGCAGTGTCTACATATTTCCACCTAATTGGCAAACAGACATCTTCTACCGACTGCTCTGTTTTATTCTCTGATTCTACTGCCAGCAGGGTGTAACTCTTTAATTCAGTTTTAATAAACTGGCTTCCTGTAAGCTTCCAGTTACTGCTCTCTGAATTTTTTTTGTAATGCACCCCCAAAAAAGCCCCCTGTTCCCAATTGTAAATAGATTTTCTAAGGTTTATATTCCTAGTTATATGTAATATCAACCCTTTAGCTGGGCTTGTTTAAAATTAATCTCACTATTATGGGTTTATTGTTGCTTTGCAGGTCTGCTACCACTGAAGAAAAGAAACAAATGATAATCCCTTCTTTTCAGAAATTATCACTGGAATATAAAAATAAAGCAACCTAACAGAGGGGGTTCTAACATACTAGGTGAAGCACATATGGAAAAAATGACATTTTAAAACTGAATAAGTCTTTTATCTATCCAGGTTGAACTAAACAGCACCCTGTAGATCAAAATTAAAAGGATAAGTACAGAACTGACAGGTATTGTTCTAGTTTCTAATGTTTACGAATGACTTCTTGTAAAAATAAAAGAGAAGGCTAACAAATAAACCCCCAAAAAACCTGATTCTTAAGGGGCAGACCCGTTCTTCTGGTTCAATTAGCCTCTTTTCTAAGTCAAAATAAG
This sequence comes from Cyprinodon variegatus, assembly GCF_000732505.1. Classification (NCBI taxonomy): domain Eukaryota; kingdom Metazoa; phylum Chordata; class Actinopteri; order Cyprinodontiformes; family Cyprinodontidae; genus Cyprinodon; species Cyprinodon variegatus. Next base: position 264,473 of record NW_015151026.1, on the reverse strand, counting down.
TTTTTGGGATACTCCATAAAGCTTCGACATTTTGAATTGAAAAAAGCTTCATGGATGGGAAGCGAAATGTCTACAAACTTGGAAATCATGTCCAGTCGATTTTTTTTTCACCTTTTTGGTCTGGCCACTATGCAAATTTATAATAAAAGAAGGTTTTTTTTTTTTTTTTTTAAATGACCTGCTGACTGTGTTTTAGCTTACTTTAATTTTAAAGTTGAAATTCCTTTTAGATAGTTTTTTTTTTTTTTTTAATCTTAAACTGTATTAGGTTGAAAAAGGTTAATAACTGAATAAATCATTGTCATGTTGAAATTGTGACTGCATCCAAACACCTGTTACTTCTCACTTTCTATGTCTGCCTATCAAATCATAATAGTATCTTTTCAATAAGCAATTATCTCTTTTAGAGTCACTTTTTTGACAGCTTCTATAGAATCAAAACATGCTTGCATTGAATTTATTGGCAGTAACAATAGCCAATAGACAAGAATTTAATTATATACCTGAAATACCGCATAACTAAGTATTTCCATAAGCAAGAAGAATTGTTAATATAGATCATTACCCAACCATACTGATAGTTGCAAAATATGTTTCCAACTTCATAGAAAGGTTTTGATTCTTTTCATACCTTTATTATGCCTGCTACTGCCGAATACTTGTCACTTGCTAAATGCAAAACTTGGCTCTCACCCTTGTTTAGGTTTATTCCTTTATGTAGGTTTTAACTACTTTGATATGGAATGCTTTATTTAAACCCTTTTTACTTATGCCATTTATAAAAATTGTTTGCCTTTAACTGTCTGCTATCATCAAAGTTGCTCTCATTTTTATTTAGTTTTTCTTTCACACCTTAAGGCTTCATTTGATTCTTATGTGTTATTTCTCAACAGTTTCCATTGTAACAAGGCTATTACTCAGAGTCAAAATTAATTTATTGGCTATAATAAAAGGAGAGTTAGAATCACGCAAGAAGAAAGCCTTACACTTTGTTAAGCACAATTTTGGTCGCCTACAGCTTGCAGGATTTTATAGTTCATTGGACTATGCCATGTTTGACTAATCAACTTTTTATTCTACCCTTAGGTCCAAGAGAAAAGAACAGCATTGGTAAAACAGCATTAAGTGGAGACAGGGACCTCTTCACACAATTACCCACACATGACACAGAAAGTGAAGTCCATTCAGTCACCACTGTCTCACCGATGAGCATGCCCAACCACCAGCCTATCCTGAAGGGTCTGCTGCTCCATGAGCACCTACTTACCAGAGACTTCCAGGGGGACCAGCATTTTTTTAGGAGGGATGGGTCAGTGGCTGGATACCCCACCATGCCAGGCTTTGTTTCTGCTCCAAATTCGGGGGATGCTGTCACTCAAATCGTGGCCCACGAGGATGCCCCAGCCTTTTCAGACATTGCTACTACTTCTACTGAGCCTGCCACCACTCCACTGACAACACACTTTCCAACAACGCCAGGGCTGCCAGTATCTCTCTCCCAGAAAAAATCAGCAAAGATAAAGGATTCTGTAAATTTTGTGCCAACAACTGATTCCCTTACTACTCAAGTGACACCATACAGCAGAGGCCAGGGCTACCCGGCCACACCCTTATCCCAACGGGAAAAGGATGTTCCCCTTAAAGCCACAACTGGCCCCTCTTCAACAATTGTGGTGGAAGAAGAGGTCGGAGAGAAAACAAACCCTGACCATCTGATCTCCAAGTTTTCTTCACCGTTTAATAAAGGCACCAGTACGGCTTCTACAACTGTCATCACAACAACTACCATCACTACCATGCAAACATCAGGTAGGGATGTGGATTATTTCATTTGACCTTCAAATGTCCTCCACAAAAACAGAAAACAGAATTAACATCTTCTATCTTCACCTTTAACCAGTAATTTTAATGGTTCAAGGCTTAACCCGTTCCTCCCAGCAGGGAAGGAATTACGCATTGGGTCATCAGTATCACACTGTGTTTATTTTTTTATTCTGCTCACAGCTCCCTATTCATATCACCACCAGGGATAACGGAGTTGCTCATGTGACAAAAACAGTCCAATTTTTTGTATTTTCTGATGTGTCCTGCCTGTCCTTTCCACTGGTCACAGAGGGCTGAGGGCTCAGATAAGCGGTATCAAAGAGGATATCTGCCGAGATAGCTAGAGGGTTATGGGGGCATGCGGAGACACAGGTGGGCTGTCAGAAAGATCAGTGGTCTGGGAAAAAAGGAAATCACTTTTATTTTTGCTCTCTCCAACAGAGCCATGCAGCATGAATTTCACTGAGTCTGAGGGTAACATTGAAATCCAGCAGCACGTTGACCCTGGGGTGGAATGCAACTACTTGATTACTGTCTACCTAGGATATGGCATTGAAGTTCAGGTGAGTGCTGTAAACTTTAAGTACATCAACATTTTCATTAATTGTTTTTGTAAGTTCCAGTGAAGTCCCCAAAGTCTGGGACTTGAGTGTTTAACTTAAATTTTTGCTTCTCTTGCGGGGAAAACACAGGCTTTAGAATAGAGCTACTGTATATGTATGGGCATTTTTTTCATTTTTATCTTTTCCTAATCGGAAAGGAACATCAGCTACATGATCCGCTGTAAATGTTTAAAGTTTTGTACATAGTCTGTAGAGGGGTGTGTTCAATTTATTATTAAGTAAAAACATAATATTTGGTCATAGGAATAGAAGTTTTCTCATATTAGCTGTACCTTCTCAAAAATGATGGCAGTCTCTTAAAATGGGGTTGACAATTCTCACTTTAGGTCCTTTTAAATAATAAAAACCATGATTTTCTTTTACAAAATGATTTTTTTTTTTTTTACAAAATGAAGTTTTGACTTTTCAGAATAAAGACACACTACTGAACAATAAGATAATAGGGCATGTTAAAAAAGTGATTACACATCTACTGGTCTTTGAACAATACCACTTCCTGTTTAATCAAACCTTGTCCAAAATTATTTACTGAACATAAATCTCTAGTTCTATTACAAATTACAAATTTTCATCCATACATCTATAATCTCTTATATTTGTAGTGTCAATGAGGGGTAGGGGTACAGCCTAGACTGGTCAGTTTGACACATACAATAAAACTGTTATTAACTAAAATTAAATATTATATTAATGATCTTAAATGCTAATGAGATAAATTAGATATAAATATAAAAAAATGTAATTCGTATTCATAACCTGCAGCACTAGAGTGGATCAATAGATGGTACTGATTTGATTAGAAAATGTTTATAGAGAGAATAAATTTTTCTTAAGACTTGTTTCTTAAATACCTCATATGCACTTGGAAAAAAATATTTGGGAACATTTCAGGTATATTCATATGCACAAAGCTATATTAACTTTTTACAAAAGTGTTTAAAATAAACTGCAAGCAAGACTCTGAGGTGTAACATGAAAATATATTATGTATTTAGTTTTTTTTTTTTTTTTTTTTGCCAGTGTAAACTTTTTCTGTTCTCTGTCAGCCTAGAAGGAATTATCCAAAGGCCTTATTCAGCAATTATTTGATTAATTTTGTTGCAGGGCAAGAGGGGAGTGTTATGTATGTCAAAAGATGTTTTTGGTTCCTGTGAATTCAACTGACAATGACCTAAAAGGCATACCAGAACACAGTAAACATTATAAAATTAATTTGTAGAACAGTTAAGAAGGGTTAGAGAAGCTTAGCTAGTATTTGGTCCTTATGCAAACATCTTATAAACGGAGACCCTTTGCACTACAGTGGTTTATTCAGGGAGCGAACAGCCTGACCTGACTTATTCTAGTTTAGTTTCAGCTGAAAAAAGATTTGCTGGTGTTTTGTCACTTGATGGTGACAGACAGGCTGCGAATTTACTGGAGTGAGTGGGTGGATGGGGGCAGAAGAGATGGGGCCTCGTCTGAGGTTGAATGTTTGCTCAGTAAGGCTCTTCACAAAAGGTTATAAAAATTAACTGTCAGTGTGAGCATGTTCCTCGGCATTTGCAATTCCTCAAACGCTTCATTTACCACCGGAGACTTTAAAATGCACAAGCTTTGTCTTGCTGCCTCTGGAGAGGTAAGATAAGTCTTGACAGAGTATATGTTTGAGAGTGTGCTTTTCTCCCAAGGCTTTCTCTGGGTAAGTTAAGTAAATTTTAAACTGCTTATGAGTAGACACACACTCACCTGCGTGCACCCTTACATAGTCACCTGTATTTGATGTATCAGCCTTTGGCTTTCTCAGCCTCTTGTGTATTTGGTACAATATTTCTTTCATTACTTTATGAAAAAAAGTTTAACCACACTGCCTGAAAACCCAGAAGAAAGTCAGTCGTTTCAAATACTAAGGGAACAGATGGGGGCTACTGCGTGCCTCCTTCTAACATTGAGAGGAGAAATTTATCTCAAAGCAGGCTGTGAAAAGATTAATTCTTTGTTATGGAAGGAAAGCATATGTTTATCATGAATAAATGTGTTATCCTCAGAGGTAGTTTGGATGATATAAAGCCACTCAGGGCTCACTTTTTTAAGCAGATGACCAGTGTTGTACCAACTCCTATGGCTGAATGTGAGTCACTCTTCGTAGTTATGATTACAAGCCTACAAACTAGCACAACACATTAAGAACTAATGCATATATAATTAACTTTCAAAGACATTTATTTTGATCAAATCAGGAACACGTTTCCCCTATGGAAAACTATAATTTAATTTGTAAAAACTGCACATGCAATTTAATATGATATATAACTCACAAACAGTTGTGCAGCAAATTAGTCATTTAAAGGATTGTTGTGGCAATTTTTTATTTTTTTTTTTAACAGGGAGCACTCTTAGATATGTTTTGAAAGAATTAACAGTTAAATCACACCTAATAAGAATCCACTACAAATAGAAGAGAATATCCTTTTTCGTAATTTGTAACAAGTATATCAATGAGAACAGCCGTCTAGTTCATGCACCATTACTAAAATATCAACAGAAAACATACCAAAATAAAAGCAGCAAGGTTAAAAATAAATAAATAAATAAATAAATAAATAAATAAATAAATAAATAAATAAATAAATAAAATCAAAATGGATAAAACAACAAAATTACATTTTGATATACCACCAACCCTGGTAAGCATATGGCATGTGCATCTTTCAGCAGTAATGGTGGAAATTGCCGTCAGATAGAGGCTGTACTTTAAACTTTACCTTATTATTTTGTGCTTTATATTTAGGATACAGATCCTTGAAAAATATTGTAAAGCCCTTGAAATTTCTCTCATTTTGCCATGTTACAACCACAATAGTTAATACATCTAAATTGAGATTTTATGTCATAAACTTACTAAAATAATGGAAAGAAAACTGATGCCCATTTTTCACAATTTTTTATATGAAAATCTGAAGGCTGACATTCATTTTTACTCAGCCTTCCTTAGTCAATTGATTTTAGAACCAACGTTCACTGCAGTTAAAGCTATATGTTTTTTTGGTATACAATGTCTTTAACAGCTTTGAACTTTTAGAGATTGAAATTTCAGCCAATTCTTTGCAAAATTCAACAACTCAAGCATTTTTCAATGCCACAAATTTTTGAACAATATAAGTTCCTAAATTTGGCTGTGATATTTTTACATGCTTTGATCAACACTATTACATTTTAGCTGTTGCTGTATATATAGGAACAGATCAAGACAGTTGTGTTTTGATCTCATCTAACTAAAACACCTTTGACTTCATGTTTGCTAGATCTTCATGGTTGGTGGCAAACCTCAAACACAACTTGTGATGGCTTTCTTTCATAGCTCGACCACTTCTGTCTCTTGCTATATACTGTATCACAAGAGTTGTCATATTCTACTCCCTTGAGGTGGATATAAGAAATATTCAGGAATGGGAACCTTTGTACCTCTGTGAAAAATTTTATATATGTAGGATGATATTTATATACATTCTGATTATTTTCACAGTGCTTGTAGGTTGCAATAAAAGATATATGACTGCCATATCTTAAAGCTTTTAAGCTTTTAAATACAACATGAGATACAGGACGTACACAAAAAAATCAGTTGTGCTAAAAAAGAGTAACTTTTTTAGGACCAGCAGAAATATAATAGAAATTTGTTTTACTGCCAAATAAAGCTTGATGAAGATTGTGGCAAAGATGCTACTGCATATGGATGAAATAATTATTGATTCTGTATAGGGCAGGGAAAGCTTTGTAGAAATATCTATAATGTCTAGTAAGGCTGGCTGCCCCTTTTCTCAAACACTAAACAAGCAGAGGCCTTTCCCCTATAGTAAGAACAGTGAAAAATGTATTGTATTAGATCTCAAAAACTTAACCCCTCGGAAAAGAAAAAAAATTATTCAATAAAGAATCCAGTCAAGGCTACCAGCCTTGCGATAGTTCCTAAGTTCAATCAGTCTCCTCGGTCTTGGTCTTATAATTTACAGTGCCAATCACAGGCTGACATTTCACTGACAACTCTGAGGTGATGAGCTGTAGGAAAGACATTATGGTTGAAGCGCATGTTCATAGTTTGGCAGCAAGCCTTCGTTATGGAAAGGGGTTCTCATTATAGCTGACAGTCCAGCAGTTTGCAAGGGCAGAGCATGATAATTAAATTAACAAATTAATCTAGAGGACAGATGTGAAGACTGAAATGAATATTTTCAGGGTTTTTTTTATCATTACTGTAGTTTACTTAGACGTTTGACAGAAAAATAAATGTTCACACTTCTAGCGCTCAAAGATGCTCTAAAGTGAATTCAAAAATATGTCTGACAAATAAACATGATGAGACAATTCCTGCATTTAGCCGACATTATTTTTAGCAGTCTGGCAGCTTTTGGGAGAAGGAGCGAGGGTGATAAATGGAGAGGGAGAATTTACTGCCCTCAGCCTTGCTTCTCTACTCTTCTCACAGCAATATAACACATTGCTCCAGCTGGTGTTTCTGACCGCTTTATGATTTATTTGCAGAATTATTGTGGGAATATTAAGAGGCTGATATATCATACAGCACAAAGATAAATAAAGTTATAAATAGTTGAACCTTTTTCTTTTAGAGATATTGCCTTTTTTTAGTTCTACCTAAATTTTGTTAGCAAATAAATTTAGTGAAATGAAGATATTAGTCTAGACAAAAGTCATATAGTCATAGTTGATATTAGTATATTTTCGAAGCTGGTCAAGGTTAGCAATTGCAAACAGCAACAGGGATAATTAGAAACATAGATGTGAAATAAATGTATTTCTCGATTTCAAGCGTGTTGTGTAGGTTAAAATTTATGCATAATATAATGTTTCCCTTTGAAAAAAAAAAAAAAAATCCTTTGGAAAAAAAAGGAATAATGAAGATCAACAGCGTCCAACAATCTTATTGTTCAGGAAAGAAATTGTTTTTGTTGCTCAGAGATGAACATTTTTTGTGTAAAATAATATTATACAAAGCACAATAATGTTTAAAGAAGCTGTCCGGACGTGGAAGAAAGCAAAAATACTCACAGGGAGACAAATCCTGTACTGACATGGTCTGAAGGGCCACTAAGCAATTATTTCAAAGGCAGCTAGAGTTACAGATTATGGATCAAGACCTTCATTTTTAGAGATATGGATTAAGAATCTGAAGAATTTAGGTTCTGAGTCATTATGACTATCATAACATATATTAGACAAAGAGGAAAATGACTTGAAAGTAGAACCACAGCTGTGAAGTATGGTGGTGCCAGCATCATGGTGTGTGTTCTACTGTAGTAGGAACTGGTGCAATTTGAAATACAGTATGACATGAGGAAAAAAACATTCAGTGTTAATATGTCTGCTCAAAGCATTTCACTTTTTTTCAATTTAGGCAGAAATAGACAATGACTCTGAGTTTACTACTTGCTTAATTTCAAAGTCTCTTAAAGAGAACAGTCAACGTTTTATAACTACAATCCAAATGCTGATCTCAGTTCAATAAAAAAAAATCTGACAAGGTTACACTACTTGTTTGGGAAGAAGGGGTCAAAATGATATTAAATGTGTAAAATCGCTTGCAGTAGCCTGGGTAGCAAGACTGACTTATGTCGTTTACTGGGCATGTCAGTCTGGACAGGAGTAGGTAGAGCTCAATCCCAAAGGCAGGAAGAACAGAGAAATCAGAAACTGTTTGGAACCCATCAGATAAATACAGACATGGTGCACAAAAAATGGCATCGTTAAAGCTGTTGTGTTGCAGCTGCAATCTTGACTTTAATTGTTACAGAACAGCAATTTAATGACTGACTAATGACATGCGTAAGTCAGCCTGACCTAAGCCTACAGTTTAAATGGTAGTTCTGGCAAACTCAAATAAGAAGAGTAGTTCATTTTACTCAAGCATTAAAAGATAAATTGTCTCTCATATTTATTAATACCAAACTAAGTAAGTGTAAATAGGGTTCAGCGTTTTAGCTATAGTGCTGAACCCTACATAAACTGAATATGTGTGTGTATATATCTATATATCTATATATATATATATATATATATATATATATATATATATATAATGTCTAAAATGACAGCAAAATAGATCTGTATAAACAGTTAGATGGTCATTTAAAGTAGCAGTAGCAGCTTTCAAATAGGATTTAGGTTTAGTCCTATTATTCAAATTTAATTTTATTTCATTTGAAACCATGCTATATTTAGTGGAATGAATACTTCAGGTCAGAGAGTTAGAGTATAGTTTAAATTTAACACAAACATACAATTTTGGTTTGATAATATGCAAAATAAATAACATTAGTATTTCCATCTTCTTTTTCTCCACTTTTAGTTTTGCAGTAAGTTTTTAGCACAGGACAGATGGAGATTTTCTAGAGCTGGGCTACGGCATTAAAGAGCTTAAAATCTGTTTTGGAGCTTTTTTTTATGTGATCAAGTAAATCTTGTTGGGTAAAGCTAGCTATCAGCTCTTTCCAGGCCATCTGTCCTGCTCTAAATTCTGCATCTTTTTTTTTCTCACCGCTTTACCTGCTTAGGTCTTAAGAACTTTTTCTAAGAAGCTGTCCAAACACTCTGATTGGCCCATTTACTGGAACATATTCCTCTATTTCTAAAGTAGAAAGTAGGAATGTGTAGAAAGCACTGAGGATAGAAGTGAGCACAGCCATGGTATGATGGCTGACTGCAGCGGCGTTGCAATCTGCTGACAGGCTTAAACATTGAAGGAAATGACTGTGCGGATTCTGTTGTTCTCTTTTTTTTCTTTTTCATCCTTTCTTTATTTCTATTTTTGGTTGTACTTTGATCTTATATTGTTTTTATAGCTCATGTCAAAGCTGTACAATTTGTATTCTATTCAGGTTGTTACTATTTTTATCTTTTTTTAAATAATGTGATATTTTGAAAAAACAAAAAATAAATAAAATGCCTATGCATTGTAGATCCACATTTCATTGGTATTTCAAATATAATTATTTTCTAACATACATATACAAGTTTTGCATGTTCCGAGACTGAAATTGTTATTTGCAGAATTTCTTAAACTTTCACTGATTGGACGTTGAAAAGAGGGCATCGAAAGCTCGATACAAATTCTGTCAGATATAGGTCTGGACTTTGACTACTGTAGGACCCTATAGCCCAACATTATGCTGCCCTCTAGAAACAGGTGTATTTAAAGTCTTTTATATAAATTAAATATATATATATATATATTTTTTTTTTATATAGGCTACACATTGATTGAAATGAGATGATTGCACTTGTATTAATTAAAAATTAATGACGTTTTTTTTCAGACCACAGTTGTAATTAAAAGATTGTTCTTAAAGGTATAGTGGAGGTTCTTCTTTTATTATTACTTCATACCTATTTAGATAATTTAGATGATTTAATACTTATTTAGATGATTTAGACCACTTATTTAGATGATCATCTAAATAAGTGTTTCTCCTAATTGTCAATCATTTGTGCTCTTCCAAATCTTTACTTACTATTGGTGAGTCTGTTATAGAGGAAAAATTGCAAATCATCTTTGGGAAAGTGAGCTTGTATGAGCAATGCAAACAGAAAGTTTTAAACAGAGCGTGTACAAGGAGGAATGGGCTCATGCATGCTCTTAAACATGTTTAATAGACGTTCCATCTCAGGAGCGGGTACAGAGTTCTGCCTGTTAACTTTTTTTCAAAGTGTAGAGGGCGGGTCTTTTAAAGATTTTGCCAAAATCCACTATTGTACCTTTAATTAATCCTGCCTGGTAATGTTAAGGTTAAGCAAAATTCATGAATAAAGGAAGATGAATAGATTAGCATACCAGTGTTATCCAATTTTTATAATAATAGAACTAAATGTTTTTGTTTCCTATTTACAAATTTTACTACTTTAAGCATTAATGAGAAATGGCAATCATTTTATGGTTTGTGGTTTTAACATGACACTTTGAAAAAGTTAAAGGGCTATCCTCTGAAGTAGAAAGCACATACATTTATTTATTGTCTTTACTCAGTTTTGCTGCTGGTTCGAGCATTAGCTCCTCATCTTCTTCTGTTAGTGTAATGGCAGATTACAACATTAACTTTTAGGTGCTACACCACCACCTACCACATCTGAGTTTGTAACATATGTCTTGAAAAAAAAACTAAGACAATATATAAATAATAGCTAAATTCTAATTAAGTTCTATAATATACTTCTATATTTTTCTAAGATGTTGTATAACAGCCTTCCGTGTTTCTTTAATCCCCTTTCCTGTTGTTCTAATTAAACCTTCCTATCTGGTTTTAATGTCATTCTTTCTTCTTTGTATTTTCTACTGTGTAATAATATATGTTCTAGATTTTCTGCTATTTTACATACTAAACATTCATCATTTTGAATTTTAACTAATATAAATAATGTTTTTGTTTAACCCTGTATGATCAAATTTTTATATAGTTAAAATATTCTCTTCCCTTCAGTTTTTTCTAGTCTCATCCTTTGCACTGATACTGCAGATTGCTGCACATAATATATATCTAATATTTTTTGTTTTTTTCCGTTTCTTTTTTAATTGCCTTTCCCCTAAGATATATTTATATAATTTTTTTCTAGTGATTCTTTAGCTATTTTGTTTGCTCTCTCATTCCCATTTATACGTTCATGAGTAATGACCCAGCAAGATTTGAAATTTATGTAAAGATTCTGTATTCTTAGTTATTTTAGATAGATTTCTAATTAGAAATCTTCTATTTCAGATTGTATATTTTGAATACTCTAAAGGGATCCACTTTGTGCCTTTTTCCATTAGCTGCACCAGCAATTTACAAGTTAAATGTCTTTGGTCATTAGACACACCACAAAGCGATGCTAATTTTCTAATAGCACTTAGACGTGAAATTTAAACAGAAGTATTGCAGAAAATCTAAATTTATTTAGTAAATATCATGTAGCTGAACCGAATATTTAAAGACTTGATAGGTTTTAACATTGATGCACAATGTTAAAATAAATAAATGACAGTTAAAAGAGTCAAAAATGTATTTTAAATTTCCATATATGTCACGGAATTTATATATTTTTTTGTTTTGACTCAACAAAGTCATGTTAATGACTGTTAATTCACAATTTTTTGTTATTTCAGCTGTGGAAAAGCCACACTAACATCGTGCTGGAACAATTCTGTAGATTATTTAATGGTTTATACAACAAAAATCAGACAGCAAAAAAATAAGAACAATTTGGAATACTCAGATCCACAAAGATTATTTATGAATATATGCTTGGATATTTGGCAGATCCAGTTTCAATGGATTTGTGTGGATCTTCTCAATATATCTGACAGATCCATAACGTATTAACTTTCAGGGATTCAACTTGTGGGGATCCAGTATAGATATCTTTTTGCATCTGTTCCAGATATGCTGTTCAGATAAATTAACATGTTTGTAATCATCATTTTGCTCTCCTATTGCCTTCTAATGACTAAATTTAGGTTCACAGAAAATGTACACAAAATACAAAATTCCACAACATTAAGATCCAGAGCGATAAATTAAAAATATATGTATATCCAAAGGATTATTGATAGATCATATCCGGATATTTTCCAGATCTATTGGGATCTTTTTGTATTTTCTGGATACCAACCCTTTTTCCAAGTATTAATGCTCTTTAAAAAACTGTTTATGTAAATCCTGGTCATGTGAAAAGGGCATTTTTCACTCAGGATGAAAAAGCTCTGATCAGGAACTGTTCTTACTTAAAGAAAAATTGCAAAAATAAACATTATGACCTTCCAGGTATACAGTGAAAAGATTACTGTATAGCCATATAAAAAAGTATATCACCAAAAGTTGATATCCAAAGAAAGTATTTCATTTTATAAATTCATAAATATAAAATATAAGACAATGGTACAATGGTCTGGAGTCTCGTAGGGCACAATTAAAGCTCCCAGGTTTAACAAGCAGAGACAATTGAATATTGTTTTACATATTTCCAGAGAGAATGGAATCAATTTGAGAGCATATAATGAGCTAAAGGCTAGATGTGCAAACTAATTCTCTTTAAGGTAAATTTTTTTCTTTTTTTCCTTTTGTGTATGAGTCGGATCATCAATGAAATTCCCCTCTAAGGATGGAGATGTTACAGAGTATGCCAAGTGTTTACAGCTAATCCTGACTTGAAGGTTAACGATTGGTATTTGATGCTGGCTCGAAGACCATGCTCCTCTGACTCTAATCAATAGGCATGTTAATAAGCGCCACCAATACTTGACACGCAGGACCCTCTCGGTGCTGGTTGAATTGCTGTATTGATTCTTGCGCTCTCATTTTAATTCCAGTATTCTTTACAAAAAGAAGCAAAAAGCTCAAGGCATTGACCCTTGCTGAGGGTGGCTGATGAGTGAGGGAATTAAATTTGTTTTTGTTGGTGTTTTGTTGGCTGCTGGCATTCTGCACGGTTCAAAGCCTCTCAAGAAATACTAATATTTCCAACACTAACAAGTGTCAACTCAACTTACAAGTTCCTTTTCAAAATTCACACGGTAATAAGAGCCTTTTTATTTCACCTTAAGACCCCCTTTTTACTAAAGGACATTGCACAAATGACACGGGACATGGCTGATGTGTCAGAGCCAGAGCCAGTCTGAGTAATGGAAACCAGGACAGGCTTCCAGGCTTTAATCAACTTGAGACGAGGAAAAGGAAAACCTTCATCATGCTGTGATGTGGGCTAGTAAGCCAGGACATGAAGATGGCTAGCTTGATTTTGATGGGCTCTTTAGGTTGTCTAGGCTTTGCAGAAATGAGTTTTCATGGGGCCCAGCCATCCCAAGAGGAAAGCTTTCAGGTGACACTAATTGCTCCTCCACCCAGCTTGCTGTCATAGAGGAAGAAGTCTGTCTGGCAGAAATGTAAGTTCCCTCCTACTGTTTTAACAGCTTGATAAAAGATAGGAATGAAGATGCACACCAGAAAAAACACAATGAGTAATGAGCAATTTGTAATTTATGCAAAAATGTACACTGCATCATATAAACAGGAGCTTTTAAGACCTGCAAATGAACAATGAAAAATTAATGGGTATTATTGTAATAGCTAAAAAACATCTATGTAATTTCTGTGATGGCATCAACAAATATCTCCAAATGAAAAAAAAAAAATGGTACATTTTTTACATTTGGTAGTGGTGCCTGAATAGTTTACACAATGTAAATTAACGTTGGAAAATGTTTAATATTATCCAGTGCTAATGTTAAAATTTAAAACAAGCTCCTTTGTTTAAGAAACATTTTGAAATAAGGATCTAACATTTTTTTGGATAATTTATAACTTTTTTGTTATATAGTTCAAATTATGCAATTTCTACATGCATGTTAAACAAAGACAACAATGACAGTAAAAAAGTAAAAGTAAATTACCAAACCAGATTAAAATATATTTTATATACAAATTCTTATACCAAGTTACTTGGTTAAATGCATGCAGTTTTTTCTTTTTTTATTTATTTATTTTTCTATTGCGGATGAGATATGAGGGGGTAAAAAAGAACTTAGCAGATTGTATTGTATTCATCTGCCAGTCCCATTATGTTCCCATCAAAAATCTTTTTTTGCTTTTGCTGATTTATTTAAATCCATTGTTTTAAACAACACAGAAAACAGGAAATAATCTTGGCTGTCACACAGAAAGGTGAATGTTCAATTAAGATAACATTCCCCTTATAATGAATTCTACAGCAGCCTTTTTTTTTTTAGATGAAATTATTAGGAAATACACAAAAACACAGCCTCTCCATGGTGTACAATGATGATTTGAATGCAAGCCAGAGATAGAGGCTGTATAGAGAGGGCACATAACCAGTATGTCCCACGGTATAATCCACCGGGTTTTATCATGGTAATGATGACACTGCAGCTGGCGAGTCCACTAGCTGTTGATTCATTGCCCGCAGCAGCTGGGTCATTTATTTTCCATGTATTGTGTCACTGTATCATTTTGATTACGTGAGTCTCATTTCCTACCTTAGCAATGGCTCCTGTGAGTCAGAGTAAATGTGCGAGGCAGAGCACCACCAGATGTTTTCAACAATAAAACATCAGTCAGACACGCTCTCTGAGGATGGTTCACTCATCTTGTGCACAGCACGAGCAGATAAATGAATACATTAGCAAATAACAACAATACGTCACATGTGAAACGGTGGGACTGTTTGACAGATTTTTTCCGAGCCCCCTGTTGGTATTTTTGCTTCCTTTTGCTAAAGTTGTCTTTAGTCCAGATTGAAAAAGCAGCCTGCAGTTGGGATCAGATAGGATCTTCATATCTGTTGATTTTCACTCTTCTTCTATAGCTCAGCAGAACCACTCTGTTTTATAAAAGACTGTAGATAACACAGAAAACAAACTGCCAAAATCTTTAATAATATTTCTAGTCCTTTGAAGTTTTCCTGAAATTTCTTCTTTTTATCTTTTACTTCTTGTGCAGATCAAGGCCCCACCATTGTTCTCCCAACCTTGCTCTATTGTGTGTATATTATAGTAGCTAGATTGAAAAGACCATGATTTGGGGATAGAGATGACCTTCCCATTTCATTTCTGTTTAAAATATTACTTGGAAGAGCTATAAACTTGAAGTGAACGCATTTCATCCTGGAGGACAGCATTGCATTTCTTTCACCTTTCTTTTAATTTTTTTTACTGTAAAAAAATAGAAAAAAACTCTAAACAAAATCTGTAAAAATAAAAAAACTATCTAGCATAAACAAAACTTGTGAAACAGAACTGCAAAAGTGCAGATGTGAGCTTCCTCAGCCAAATACTTGGTCCCGAAAATGTGCCTGCAGAAGCAGAGATTCCTCCACTTACAAAAAGGTGCCTCTCATTACAGTCCAGAGCATCAAGTGTGTGTGTTTACACATATAGACATACATAGACGTACATGTACACACATGTGTGTGTTTGTGTGTGTAAGTGAGAGATGTTGAGGAAAAAAGTCCCTCTGGGCATTTGGCAGCAGTACTGGCGTAGATAAGGTAGTCTGAGGTCTCCTGACATGGCCAATGATTCATAATTGAAGCAGGACAGCTGTTGCAGGCAGCACTGACATGTCCCAGGGTGGATGACAGATGATAGGGCCCTCTGGGGCTGAACTATCTATCAGTCCAAATGTTCCCTGTACACTATCTGCTCACCTATCCTTCATGAGCCTCCCTGGTATATGTAAACGTTGTGGTCACAGATACTCCATCAGTTTGAGCTCCTTGAATGTCGGAAAGCTGTTTGGAACACACAAAGGATATCATACATTAGGTTGACTTCCAAAAAACTGATGTTTTTCTTTCAATCTGTTTTTCTTTTGCATTTTCTGTAAAGCAAAACACAAACCGGTCCACACCGATTATCATGCTTTGGGACCTACTAAGAAAGCCCACCAAAGGTTTCCAAACATCCTCATATGTATTCCTCTGCATATCCTTTTTTTCAACAGTCTTTCCAACAAAAAACAGAGGTGGTATATACAGCAGGGGTGTTCAATATTGAGGCATTGCCTTATCACAATGTTTTTTGATCACAGCAATCACTGCATATAATTAAAGCGACACAACTGCAAATTTAGTTTTAGAAAGGAAAATGAACTTACCCGTTACCAAATACAATGTGTCAAAAAACAACACAAAATAAAAACATATTTAAAACGTAGTTCCAGAAATTGTTACATTCACAACCATGTCGTTGTGGTTTTGAGAATATCAGTTAGAGATTATTATTGCAACAACAGGATGACATTGACAGATATATTGCTGCAAATAGCTTTATTTTCCCACAGAGGATATAACTGCCCCAGTAATTTATGTGTTTGGCCTTATCTTTGTCCTGGACAGAGCAAAAGGAGCAGCCACTGCTGCAACTAGGAGTACTCTGTTTTTCATCCCATGGATCTACTGTCCCACTGATTGTTTGTTTAACTACTCCTCTTACGTAGATAGGGCAACAATCTGAGCTTCTGCTGCCATTAAATCTATGTACTAAATACATTTTGTTTCTAACTAAAAGTGCTTTTCTTTGTGTCTTTTCAAATCACTGGTTAGCCGTGGCAATTGGTTCATCACATTTAGACAGGTTCTGTTGGAAGTTTCTTTAAAAGTTAAACTCAGGATGAGATTTTGATGAAATGTCAACAAAACGTCAACTAGCATTTTGATCTAAATTAGACAAATGAAGTTTAAGCGAAAATGATATCTGGAAGACTCTATATAAGCCTCACCTGGACCACCTGCTGAAGTGCCTTGCTTAAGCTTCGGCAAAACGACGGAGGACCAGACCACCTCTGAAGCCAATCGTTTGTCAAGGTTCTCTACATTAATACGAAGGCCCAGCTTGCCTATCTTCTTCCTCACTCCTAGGCAAATCTTAGACCGTTTAATCCTCTGACTTACTGCACCACCAGTGTCTGGTCCCCTGGGAGAAAAAGACTACTCTAATCCTCTTCCAATATTATTTATCCATGCTCATGTCGACTCACAGCACCATGTTTTCTGCCGGGGTCTGAGCTCCAAAGAACTTATTTCATTAAAGTCATTAAAATCTTCCATGAGGTTGAATTACTACAGCTATTTCATTTAGTACACAATTGCAATGAGCTTTATGGAGTTTAATATGTCTACAGCCAGACTGTATTGTTATTCAATTAATTTATAGTTTTTTTCTATAGAACTAGAAAAAAATGAACATGTTTTTCAAATTCTTGTGACTTTATGCAGTTAAAATTAGTTATACTTATCGACAAAATAAAGTCATAATCAGTTTCTTCATGCATATAGTAAATAATACATTGTGGTCCTTCTTTAAAGCTGCCTATTCTTTCTGTCTATTTATTTAAGATCAGAGGTGACAAAAGTATTCATACTCAAGTAGAAATATAAATCCTACTTTAAAAAAAAATTCTTTTTTTAAAGTTTTTCACTTAAGGTTTTTTATTCAGTTAAAGTTTTAAGTGTCCTTTTTTTAACTCTTTTTTGTGTATAAAGTGTAAGTGTTGTTTTGGAAAAATGTTTTGGGTATATGTTTTTTTGTGCTCTCGTCTTTTAGCGTCTATATGTTTTTTTGTGTTGTTTTTTTTTTACTTTTTTTTTTTTTTTTTTTTTTTTTTTTTTTTTTTTTTTTTTTTTTACTAATGGTAAAAGTGTCAAATTTGACTTTGCATCATCTTGAAAAACTTTTGGTATGTGGTGAACAACAAGTTGTTGCAGCACCAAGTCCAGCTACAAAGGAATTAATCGTCTGGCTTAAGAAAAATTATTTTGGTAGGTTTTTATTATTATTTTTTAAAAATACCAACAGGCCATAATGAACATGAGATTAAATAAAACAAAACTAACAAGTCTATTTTTAAAATGTAAGACGTAGAAATTAAAGATAATGGCGAAAAATCCAAGGAGTAGAAGTAAAAAATTTGTCTAAAAAATAATTACTCTAGTAAAGTATAGATAGCCAACATTTCTTCTTAAGTAGGCTGACTTATTCATACTTTGTTCTTTCACACCTAGATGCATTTTTTTAATCCATGTCACTATCTTTGGCTAATGTAAATTAAAGAATGACAATGTACTGTACGGTGAACAACATTCTTAATATCCAATATTTATATAATTTGGGAAAAGCCCTTTCAAAGCAAAACAACAATGTAGATCTATTTATTGGAAAATTAGCAGGAAAGGGAAATGTCAGAGAACCTGAGATTCAGCCTGAGTAGTGTGATATAAGCTCTCATTAGGCATTGACCATTCAGAGTTCTTTTATGTCTATTTTTCAAATAAATTTGTCCACAGAGATGGTAATAACCATCTTCTACTCATCCTGCACTGAAATATAAGTATCTTGAAAAATTTAATCATGCTTAAATCACAAACTTCAATAGATCTTTCTAACGTTTGATGTGATGCACTATCTCAAAATAGTCTATGAGTATGAGGTAGATCCAAGTTGATGCATAGCTTTTCTACAGTCCCTGGAACTCTGTAAGGGTGTTACCCAATATTATCAGTGCAATGACGGCTATATAAGCAGATTGTAGGGAATTATTTATTCAAAAAGCAATGGCAATATGAAAGGTGTAGCATGCAGTTCAATATATCCTGAGTCAATACTTTGAAAAAAACAACTCTTATAGTTTCAGCAGTAGGTATTTTGGGTTATCTCTCTGGAAGCTTTGTGCTCATTCTTCTGGACAACCTTGCTCATACTCTAGCTGAATATTGATAGCTAATATTGTCCTGTTAACAGATTCTCTCACCAGAGCACTTCCTCTTATGTTACCATGAGTCTTTTGGCTGTTTCTTTGATTAATCTTTCTTCATACAGCATGTCAGTTTTTATATCTTGAGGGTGTGCTGTTGAGACATCCTCTTCCCAGTGCTGGCGGAGAAAATCAAAGCTTTGAATGTTGTTGTTTGACCTAATGCTGCTTTTCAACTGCTGATACCTTTCTGGCCAAAATTCATCATTAAGACTGGCTTTTGAAGGAAGTTGGCATGAGAAAGGAATGAAAAAAAGAAGCAAAATGTAAATTCACACCACATATGCCTATCTATACTGAATGTAAAAAAAAAAACAACAACAACAAAAAAAAAAAACAACTAAAACTCTTCCTCACCCACCTTGGGCAGTCTCCCCCTTTTCTTCCTCCAAGCTCGGGTCCTCTACCAGAGGCCTGGGAGCCTTTGCGTTTTGCGCAGTACCTTTGCTGTTCCTAGAACTGACTTTTCTGGACCGAGATGTCTGATGTATTTCCAGGGATCTGCTGTTACCACACCTCAAGTTTGGGGGTCACTGCCCAAAGTGCCCCAATGACCACGGGTATCACTGATGCCTTGACCTTCCAGGTTTTCTTCAGCTCTTCTCTGAGCTCCTGGTATTTGTCTCTTTTCTCATGTTCCTTTTTCCTGATGTTGCAGTCACTTGCTATTTCTTTGTGAACCAGAACGGCTTTCCTCTGCTTTTCGTTTACCATTACCAGTCGGTCCGTCTGTCCCACTTTGACCCTGGGATTTCCAATCCATATTCTGCTGAGATGTTCCTGTACACTATTCCAGCCAGGAACTTGCATATCTGCATACGAAATATAAACAAGAAGAGATTTATCCAAGTACTAAATAAAAAAATAAATAAAAAACAGACAGCATTTCAAACTTTCTTGAATTAATTATTTATGTTTGCATGCATTATTTTCTCCCATTCGAATTACATCCCAGATAAGCTTATTTTATAACTTCACTTTAAAGCAAAGTAACACAACATTTCCCTTTAGGGAAAAAAAAGAATACAGAAAAAGAATGAAAGCAGATAAAATGAAGATGAATACATTAATAACCGCAACAAATACAATTTAGGTAATCAAGGGCATATTAACAATTAAAGACTCTTAAATACAGCTACATGGAGCACATCAAATATTCACAAAGTCATTTAGCTTTGAATAGCTAAGTAGATTTTCCCTGCAGCAAGCTGAGTCTACTACAGACGGATTGACAAGTCAACAGTGTCAATGATTTAAACAGGAAAAGTGTAAAAAAAATAACAAGTTGCAAGCAGTTGCAGAGAAATTGAAGGTCATATTGATTAATTCTAGATTAAATCTATTTGATACTAGGCTCACTTATGACTGCAAACAGTTTTACAGCAACAGAAGACACCACATGCTTTTTTATATTTTGAGGTGATGGCACTAACAGCTGGCACTGCAGACTTTGGCTCAGTCGTCAGGTGCTAAAAACAAAAAGATTATAAAACGGCAAAAACAGTTTTTATCATTGGATGGATACATTGCTGTGGATATAACTGCTCTATACCCACCTTTTTAAATGTATAAAATATCCTTGTTATTGACTATTTTTCTTTTTCCTTTTATAAGACCCTCTTTAAACTTATTTTCTTGCTCTAATAGCATATAAATCAATGCTATGCTTCGGGAAAAAAAATGCCTTCATGCTTAAATGAGTTATCTGAAAACCAACCATGAAATATCAAAATCTACAGTGCTGGAGAATTACTATATATGTCTTAGTACTGGTTCAAGCCTCAGAGTTTTGCACCAGCTGGAGTCAGTGGAGCGACACTGGAATCAAATGATCACAGGTGTTCTAGCAGGGAAAAATAAAGGCTTGTGCAGTTCTGTGACAGCAAGACACAATAATTTTGGATGAAACACCTTCATTTTGTCCAAGTTGGTGTAATACTCTTTGACAGACAGGAACCTTTTTCTTTTAAAGCTTCTTTGAAAACTTTAGTTTAATTAGTGCTACAGGATTTGCAGCCACGCTGCAAATATTCTGGAACTTGGCAAGCAAACAAATGGATGGAACCACATAATTGTTGAATAGAATGCTAAAAACATAAAACATTCTCTTGGAGATGCAGGGAAAAGTCATCACTTGGTATCGAATGACATTGTGTATGTTTTAAATCATACTGAAGTGACAATCCTTTTTAATGAGGAGTACCCAGCACAGTATTTTTCATTTTTAGCACTTGTCTAAATAGAAACAAATCATGTTTTTATGGAGGTGGAAGTAGTCATCAATTAGTGATCTTCACTGGTTACTTTCACATATTTAAATCACTTTTTAAATCTTGAATTAGGGAAATTAACATTTCCTCATAAAATGTATGTCATCTAGTTTGCCCATATTATTGTGTTGACCTTGTCCAGGCTGAGATAGCCAGACTAATGTTACGCTATACTATGGGACACATCAACTTATATATGAATTTTCTTGTTTAGTACATCCCCTGACTGTGAAATGAACTGTGAATTACATGTCTTCCCACAGCCAGCAAACTGCTTGTTTTTGCAGCCAAATGCTACACACATAGGCATTTTTATGGCGCATCTCTGTGGGAGTGGGGAGTATCAATATGGCGGCCGGTAGCTTCACTTTTTTCAGGCTATCAGCAATCCAGTAAATAAATAGAGATCAGTGACAAAAACTCAGTAACTTGGTAATGTTGCGCTGCAAACTGGATTGTCGCGAAATCTGAGTTTTTAGTCTCACAATAGATCCATCTTGAAAGAGCCCCGCTAATACGTCAGTCTCATAACAACCAGTGAGTCAGACCAATGACATGCAAGCAGTGTTTTTTGGGGGCGGGACATGTAGGAATGACAACAGTCAGAAGGGCCTTTCTGGGGCATTACAAACATGGCTATGCTGGAGGACTCACCTGTCGATACCACAATTGGGCAAGTTTGTCTTGCCATTCTTACAAAAATCGTTGCATGATGACATGATGCCTTCTCTGTTGACATCTAACAATGGTCTACATTTCAGTAAACACATCCTACCTGAAATTCCTGGCTAATGTCTAAAACTTAAGTATTATGGAAGGCAGGTACTATCTGGCACGTCATCCAATCAGCTCAAAGTGTTGTACTAAACATTCCTCCTTTTCACGGACAGACTGAACGGCAGCCCTCCAGATTGATAACTTAGAACTCAGCTCAGTTCTACACATATCAATCTGGCTGCTGCCAGGTTAAAACTTGGGCCTCACTCCTTTTACAACCTGTTTGGTCAAGTCTAAACGCTAAATATGATGCATGAAACTCTATGAATAAATAAGAAAAAAATACTTGTTTCAGAATGAAGAGAGAATGAAGGGCATTTTGTTTAATGAGCCTTATGACGATTAGGATGCGAGGAGCAAGTTAAGTCATATTCTTATAAAATAACTCAAAGTAAATAAAAAGTGAGTTCAATTAGATATAATTCAGTCTGGTGATTTTTGGAATAAAACTATTTGTGTAGTCATGTACATCAAGAACTTAATTTTATGAGACAATTTACATACAGCTGCAGACTGTAGCTGGAATACATGTTTAGTTTGAGTCACCATCTCTGCTAACAAGGTTTATTAAATTAAAACATAAAGTTATATTTACTTTCAGTCATTTTCCAGTTTTTCTGGTGAAATCTCAATGCAAAATTATTGTTTTTGTTTTAATTTTTTTTGCAAATGAACAGTTTTGTTGCATTTTGTCTGTGCTGTGCAGCATTATATTGCATGTTTTGATCTAAAAAAATGGAAGGTCTTTAGTGGGACATTTTTAAACCTATATACGCAAAAATGAGAAAAGAAAGTTATTTTGAAACCAGTCAAGTTCTTTATATTAACTTTGAAAAAACAAAACAAACAAACACGTAACATAGCCTTAGGCTTTGTCACTGAGGAATGGAGAATCTTTCATTCTAAAATTATGAGGCAGTCATTCATTATTCACTGATATATTGTTTTGTTTTCTTCTTGACAGAAAGCTCTTTCTAACTCAGATGCAAAATCTCCAGCATGGTTATTTGTTTTGTTTTTTATTAACTGTGTTTAAAACTCCCAGGTGTTTTTGTGCATAAGTATGGGAGATAAAAAAAAAACCCAACCCAAAACAAATCAATCAAATTGGCTGATCTCATGAATCTTTTTAAAAGAGGTCACCTTTAAACTCAGTCCCACAGCAGGCATTAGACTTCCTGTGCTCAACTGGCAAATCCTGCTCGACTGAGTGACAGTTAGCCTACATGACCAATTTCATTTCTCTGCCAACAACTTTGTGAATAGTGCTCAACCTGACCACCGTCTCAGCTTTTCCGGGCCAGTTCTCCTAACACTTCTGCTCATAGATTTCCTCAGGGAATCCAGCCTATGGAGGAAGAGCCTTTTCTGCCTCGTGGCATACCTGAGCATACTGCCTATGACAGTGCTGGCTTTAAGAATATGTCAAGAATTCAACAGGCTTTTGAAAAAGATGTGGTCGAATTGACTGTGATGGGTAACAGATACTATTCCCCAAGCTGCCTGCTAATAATCAGATTTACTGGGCTGCAAAAAGTGTACAGTTTTGAGCATTTTTTAGAATAGAAAAAAAATCTACTATTTATTTGCACCGATGCCTTTATACATGATTTTCTTTATGGCTTGCAGCTCTCATAACTCTTAATGTTGTTCATAGCTGTGAATGTCAGCTGCTAAATAGAAAGAATACTTAAAATCTGAGTGAGATCTCAAAAGAAAACAGAGCAGCTGGCAAGTGGCTAAAGATGGAGGAGCCCTTAGCAGCCATATTGTTTCATTACAGGCAGAAAAATCCAAGGTAAACCGGAAAGAAGCTTTAATCTGTAGGTCTATATGGTGGTCTGTTCACCAGCAAGGTTATTCCTTTTGTTAGAAATGTTACACAACCCTAAAGGTTTTACAAATTCTAAATATTATTATAAATAATGGTCTCTGAATAACCCTGTCCATGTTTAACTTGTAAATAAATTGCTGTTTTTAAGTTTATCCAAATCTAAGACCAAAGAAGCATTCAAAATGCACTCCATATGTTTCCATAAAATCAAAAAAGGATTTAGAAAGTGAATATTGCAAGTGGCTAAAGGTTAGCTGGTTCGCTTCACAATACCTGAAAAAATAATGGGGGTTATCTGGCCTCAAAATTCTAAATTAATATTTCAATAAGAAATATAGTTATGATATTTAGCATGTTTCCAGCATTATCATAGAAGTTTTACATCTGTCCAAAGAGCCTTGACCTTGGATGGAGGGGAGCTTGTTTTATCTTTTGTCAAAAGTATTAACACCCCACCAAAAAGTATTCACACATACCTTTTCAAACTCCAGCCAGGCTATAAAGTTATCCTACTAGTCCAAGGTGCAAGATGAACCATCTAAGAACTCAGCAAGATGTTTAATTGGAAGAATCAGACCAGATGGGGCATAAAGGAAAAGCGTCTGCTGTTCAGAGTTCCTCAGAGAGCAAATTGGGTTATAGTTAGTTAGATAAGTTCTATCATTCACTGCTAATCATTAGTAATTAAAGACATTTTAATTTAGAAATTCAAATCTTTGAAAATTCGGTTAATTGAGACACCTTCATAAGTGAGTTCTTTAAAGGTGATATGATTTTTAAATTATTAAGTGTTTGTAGGCTGCCTGTGACAAAATGTAAAGCAATACTCTAGTGGCCTTATTAGTCTGGATCTATGCAGAGCCCCACATGTATGATGCTAGTCAAAATAGGGAGGCAGCCTGCAGAAAGAGAACTGCAAAAAATGCAATGTACACAAATTTAACGAATTGCTGAAGCTCTCCATTACAGAAAAAATATATATTTGAAGGTGCACCAAGTTTTATTGACAAATACCAAGTTTAAAGTACTTACCTTATATCTGTAGCTTTTAGCTTAGACATTCAACCCATATGCATACTCAATACAATAAGATGAAGTTTAGAATCCATGTGGGATGCCTATATGTGGGAGCGTTGTGTCATTGCCCTGCAGATGTTTGACCTGACAAATGTTCATGTATGGTTTAAAAGTTATCAATAAATACAGTGAAGAGCAAATCTGTTAGTTCTCTCCACTTGTTTAACCACTTATGAAAACATACACAATTCATATGATTGGTTTGGACTCAAACTTTAAGGGTAGGCTATATTTTCATGTTCAAAAAGTCTTTATAAAGTCAAGGTCAAAGCATTTTCCTCCACCATACAGAAAGATAATTATGACCTACTGCTGGATTAGCAGCTTTAGTATATAGCACAACAGGGAAAAATGAGATGCTGCTCCAAAGGGTGTCAGCACTCTGTTATCCAGACAGTTTAACTACATGTTGTACTCCTGAGATTCCTCCAGCAGATTTAGCTGCAGATGCTGTTCAACCTGTTGAAAACATAAAGCACTGCTGACAGAGTTGCTTACAGGCACAGAGGATGAATCATTTGTGCAACAAACCATAAGTAGAATGACCCAGACAGATTTAACAATTACTCAAAACAATGTCTACAGCCTGCCAGTGGTTCAGCAAAAAAACTGACTAAATGTTTCCCTCTATAATTGTGTTGGTAGACAAGTGTGCAAACCACCTCAGCAGGTGACCCAATTTTTCACAGCAAGCTTAACAGACTGAGCTTGATTGTAAGTAGATGAGCAGTACTGGATCCTGTTACAGAAATGTTTGGCTCTATGGAAACTAAAGCTTCTTGGAATACATAAGCATTTTGATTTTTCCCCCCGTTGGATTATTGTTAAAGGCCACATGTTGTCATAATACTTCTATTTTCAATTGCTGATGCAAACTACTTATTATATCTGAAACCAGATATTTGCATCGACTGTAGAACAGGAATATTAATAATTGTAAAACATACTTTATTTTACCATAATGTTGGGCATTTAATCAGATTAAAGCTCTTTTACACCAGATAGGAAAACAAAAGAGATGTATATTTAGTAGATGCCTCAACAGTTAGCTGACAATTTTTTTAACATTCTTTAAATCTTGAAATTTACAAAATTTCTCTGATTTAATGATTAGACTTAAAAATGTAAACATAATAGGGATGCAACAAACTGCTATATTACTCGTCTTCCAATCTCTCTACTATTTTTCATATTAGTCAATTAATAAATTTCTACAGTGTAAAATACAGTTATGTTAGTTACCTTTGCATTAAAAAGCATGCCAACCTTTGAATTGGAGGGGAGTGGGAGTGACTTATTGTTGCTAGTTAGCTTAACTCCAAATAAAGGTATGTTTGCTTTAAATTATAAATATAATGACATTTTAACAATGGAAGTGACCATAACAGTACAATAAGTAATAAAAAATAGTTGCTAACCTTGTAAAGTTAACTAATATAGTCATGTAGTAAGTCTGGGTATCTATTGGATTTTACAGTGTAGTAAAAGGTGTGTATAAAGAGAAGAAGATAAAACTACGTCAAGCTCTGGATTGAGCACATATGTACAGTAGCCAAAGAAGGTTTTCATCTTAAAATACAATTTTATACATTCATTTTACATTGTTGCTTAATTAAATCTATGACTGATGTGTTCTTTCAGAAAATTGCATTTTGCCATGGTTCTACTGTCGGCATACTCCAGTTATGATGATCATTCATTTACTAAATTAATTTATGTTAATTCAGTAATCACTTAATTGTGAACAATTCGGTTAATAGTTTTAGTACTACATAGTTCAAAATGTATGAAATGTGGTCCTCTAGTAGAACTGATGTTACTTAATAGGATTTGTAGAAAGTTTTGCTTGCACACCTCTTTTCAGCCTTGTGTACAAATTTCCAGTGAAACTGAGTTTGGGGTTTTTTTAAACCATCTCCAAAACATGAACTTTGTTTTATTTAAGCCCATTTGCAACAATCTGGTTTTTTATTTTTTTTTTTTTTCATTTTACTTTTCTTTTTGTTTTTTTTTCGAATTTTTTTCGTTTTTCCTTGTTAGTTTTTTTTTTTTTTCTTCCCTTTTTTTTTTTGAATTTTGTTGTTTCTTTTTTAAAACATTCCCACAACTTGAAGCTGCCATTGCCACCCCCGTACTGCACAGTTGAGATGTCTTCTCTTGCAAGTTTCCCCTTTTTTCCCTTAGGTATAGAAATCAATTTAAGCTCTTACAGCCACAGGGCATGTCTCCAGATATAAAATACGTGTCCCTAAGTTAATTTGCAAACTTTAATCTACCTTGTTATATTGCTTTTGGAATAATAGATTTTTCCCTCAGTGACCTGTTGTTTAATTACGCATAATGACATTCTTTTGCTTAAACCTGGCATCTTTTTCAATGTCTTTAGCTTCTAGTCTCTGGGTTAAGACACACATTTTAAACCAAAACTTTTCCTCTCTGAGTCACTGAACTCATCTCCTTTCTGAACAGGACTAGCTGGTCATTTTAATGTGTTGCTGATTCACTTCTAGTCATTTAAACTAAGATGACCTACTTGCCATTACTCCAAACGTTTGCTCCCTTCACATAATGTTAATAAGAATAATATCAAAACTCTGACTAATATTAATTTCAAGCAGGAACAAAAACTTGGGTGGTAAATAAAAAGGTTATTATAGACCTATATGAAGGGAATGATTGCCAGTATTGCAGAAAATGTCATTCTTTTTATATCTTGAGAAAAGAATGTGAATTATATCCAAATGTTTGGTTTCAAATATGTTTTGAAACTATTTAAAAATCTAAATCTTGCAAAATTTAGCTTGAACTATACACTTAAACAATTGAAAATGAGAAGTTTGTATGATATAATTGCAAAAATATCCTGAAGCTACAATCAGAGCTTTAAATTTGAAGGATTCACATTGTTTCTGTACTATCATACAATCTGAATACCACTAAAAACCACGTTTAACCTCATTGTCTGTTTGTCAGGTGCTAAATGTGAGCATGATGGAGGGAGAGCAGATAACAGTGGAAGACACAGGTGGTCAAGAACCTTTCCTCCTCGCCAATGACTCAGTCCTGATGAGGGGCCTTGTTCTTCGTAGCTGGAGCAACCAGATCTCCATTCATTTCCGTAGCAATCAGCGGCTCAATTCAGGATTCCTCCTGCTGCATTACCAAGGTGAGCAGAATCTATTCAAATGTGATCATTCCAACAATAGTTGCATTCATTTGAAAAAGCTGGTATTGAAAATGAAGGATTTTAACAGTTTCAGTCTCTGTCTAAAACATTGGACAGTGTTTTATTAGCATGCAAACATTTTTGCCTCTTTTTAACTTCTTTTTTTAAAGTTGGTTGGTGAAAAGAGTTTATTTCTCATACCAGCCGGCAAATGTCTACTGTGTTAAAATTTATATGAAAAAGCAATAAATCCTGGTCAGCGATCATGTTTCTTTTTCTTCATATTGTAAAGATAGAAATATGATGAAGTACTACAGTTCCGCACGAAGTGGACATCTGTCAACTGTCAGAAAATAATTATTGGCTTCAGCAGGGTAAAGTAATGCATTTAGTTTCTATTTTTCATTTAAAAAAGCAACTTAAAACAATCACCCCTCCACACAAACGCATGTCTTCACTCTGTTAATTGGATGCATAGCTTTAAATAAATGCACTTACTTTCCTTTAATCAGAACTGATACTGCAGCATTTAATATAACTTCTAGTTCACCCAGGCTTCCAGGGAGGCATATATACTACTAATCAGAGACATACTATATACTGCTGCAAATAATAACCACTGATGTTCGGTATGCTTCAGTCTCATTTGTCCATGTTGCATAAGAGGAAATTTAATTCCGAGTTTTACACGACAGCAACAATATGCTTCTTGAACACAAGTTAACTTTGTCTAGAAAGCTTAATAAGATCCTGACATCTTACTTAAAAACCTCCACAGCTTCATAATTTGTTTCTTAGTACATACAGGTACAGTCTTTCATAATTTCCTGTCTTATGCCTAATGGCCTTTCTAACTGCCTACCTGATAATACTAGAGCAAATGCAACACCACCTCCGGCATTGTCCAATCAAAGAAGGTCTATGTCAGGTGTTGAGAAACCAAACCAGGGCACAAAAATGACAAGTGGGCTACTGAAACACTAATGCTAGAGATAAGGTACTATTAGAATGTTATTACAGCAGTAATCATGTCCAGGAAGAGTACATGAAGATACTGTGGGGAACATGGATGATTCAGTCTGATCTGACAGTTAAACATTTAGTAGCTGTGTTCCAACGTCCACAGACAGCAGTTGCTTTCACAACTTGAGTGCCAGAAGATCGAACACATGGGCCAAGCCTGAAAAGGTGCTCTCTGAACCAGCTAATGTTTACTCACAGTGGCAGGAAAACACATGAGCCTAGAAACTTTCTGGGAAAAGAAACATCAAATAATTTCTCTCCAGGAGCCGCATGGTGGCACAAATGACCAAATTCCAAACAGTCCTGCCTGGGTTGATTATGGGAAAGATAGTCTTAGTAAAATAAGATAAGGCCACTCG
This sequence comes from Cyprinodon variegatus, assembly GCF_000732505.1. Taxonomy (NCBI): domain Eukaryota; kingdom Metazoa; phylum Chordata; class Actinopteri; order Cyprinodontiformes; family Cyprinodontidae; genus Cyprinodon; species Cyprinodon variegatus. The sequence continues at coordinate 235,231 of NW_015151026.1, read as the reverse complement.
TGTCTGCAGGTCTTGTTTTCTTCCGGAGAAAACGTCTAAGCACAGTGCATCAAGGGTTTTCTTTCTATCTTTATATTTCCTATGTATGGTGGCAAGTTATTGCATGAAAAAACTTGATAGATTAGAAATGTTTCTTAATAAGACAATTAGTAATTAGCAAACTAAGTACCAAAATAAAACATTTAGGCTGGTAATTTACAGACAAGGCATCGCTATACAATAACAAGTCGGAGAGCCTTTAAATATCAAATGATTTGTAAAGGCTTTTTTTTTCCAACAGACTTATTCATCCTAAAGTTGTGTGGGCATATTTCAAATCTAACAATTCAATTTTAGTGTGAATCCTTAAAAGTAATCCAGTAGTACAATGAAGACTGTACAAAACATTTCACCATAAATAGTTACTTTATGCTCGATCAATATAAATATAGTCCATAAATACTTCATATCCCTCGCTTGTTTTTTCATGACATTGATCCTCCACGCCTTTAACAATGTCTGTTTATCTTAGCAATAACACAAAGCGACCACCAATTACATGCCCCATCGATTTTAGCTGATGGGGAGAAGCTGGTGTGCAAAGCTTTCACTCCTCTACTTTAATGGGACGTTTTGGACAGTAAGTAAATGAAACAAAGCATCAAAACATTGCTGCTGACATGAGATGAACCAGCCGTTCTCAGTTATATGAATATTAGTGTGTGGTCAGGCCAAATGATAACAGTGACAGCTCATTACAGTGACAAGTCATTACATATTATACAAGTTGTGTGAAGTGATGCAGAACAGCTATAGACAGATTATGATAAATGCATTTTACTGTAAACATCTAAAAAGGGAATCTTTCATATGATCCATTGGGACAATGACAAATGTGTTCATGTTATGTTACGTGTGAAGGTTTATGATATAGCCTTACAACTCCAGCTGGCTTTTCCATTAGTACAGTACTATTAAATAACTGTGCCTGTGATACAGGTGCACTGCAGAAATGTGGGGCCATTAAAAATCTCAGGGTGAAATATCAAAATCTACAGTGCTGGAGAATTACNAAAACATTCCCACAACTTGAAGCTGCCATTGCCACCCCCGTACTGCACAGTTGAGATGTCTTCTCTTGCAAGTTTCCCCTTTTTTCCCTTAGGTATAGAAATCAATTTAAGCTCTTACAGCCACAGGGCATGTCTCCAGATATAAAATACGTGTCCCTAAGTTAATTTGCAAACTTTAATCTACCTTGTTATATTGCTTTTGGAATAATAGATTTTTCCCTCAGTGACCTGTTGTTTAATTACGCATAATGACATTCTTTTGCTTAAACCTAGCATCTTTTTCAATGTCTTTAGCTTCTAGTCTCTGGGTTAAGACACACATTTTAAACCAAAACTTTTCCTCTCTGAGTCACTGAACTCATCTCCTTTCTGAACAGGACTAGCTGGTCATTTTAATGTGTTGCTGATTCACTTCTAGTCATTTAAACTAAGATGACCTACTTGCCATTACTCCAAACGTTTGCTCCCTTCACATAATGTTAATAAGAATAATATCAAAACTCTGACTAATATTAATTTCAAGCAGGAACAAAAACTTGGGTGGTAAATAAAAAGGTTATTATAGACCTATATGAAGGGAATGATTGCCAGTATTGCAGAAAATGTCATTCTTTTTATATCTTGAGAAAAGAATGTGAATTATATCCAAATGTTTGGTTTCAAATATGTTTTGAAACTATTTAAAAATCTAAATCTTGCAAAATTTAGCTTGAACTATACACTTAAACAATTGAAAATGAGAAGTTTGTATGATATAATTGCAAAAATATCCTGAAGCTACAATCAGAGCTTTAAATTTGAAGGATTCACATTGTTTCTGTACTATCATACAATATGAATACGACTAAAAACCACGTTTAACCTCATTGTCTGTTTGTCAGGTGCTAAATGTGAGCATGATGGAGGGAGAGCAGATAACAGTGGAAGACACAGGTGGTCAAGAACCTTTCCTCCTCGCCAATGACTCAGTCCTGATGAGGGGCCTTGTTCTTCGTAGCTGGAGCAACCAGATCTCCATTCATTTCCGTAGCAATCAGCGGCTCAATTCAGGATTCCTCCTGCTGCATTACCAAGGTGAGCAGAATCTATTCAAATGTGATCATTCCAACAATAGTTGCATTCATTTGAAAAAGCTGGTATTGAAAATGAAGGATTTTAACAGTTTCAGTCTCTGTCTAAAACATTGGACAGTGTTTTATTAGCATGCAAACATTTTTGCCTCTTTTTAACTTATTTTTTTAAAGTTGGTTTGTGAAAAGAGTTTATTTCTCATACCAGCCGGCAAATGTCTACTGTGTTAAAATTTATATGAAAAAGCAATAAATCCTGGTCAGCGATCATGTTTCTTTTTCTTCATATTGTAAAGATAGAAATATGATGAAGTACTACAGTTCCGCACGAAGTGGACATCTGTCAACTGTCAGAAAATAATTATTGGCTTCAGCAGGGTAAAGTAATGCATTTAGTTTCTATTTTTCATTTAAAAAAGCAACTTAAAACAATCACCCCTCCACACAAACGCATGTCTTCACTCTGTTAATTGGATGCATAGCTTTAAATAAATGCACTTACTTTCCTTTAATCAGAACTGATACTGCAGCATTTAATATAACTTCTAGTTCACCCAGGCTTCCAGGGAGGCATATATACTACTAATCAGAGACATACTATATACTGCTGCAAATAATAACCACTGATGTTCGGTATGCTTCAGTCTCATTTGTCCATGTTGCATAAGAGGAAATTTAATTCCGAGTTTTACACGACAGCAACAATATGCTTCTTGAACACAAGTTAACTTTGTCTAGAAAGCTTAATAAGATCCTGACATCTTACTTAAAAACCTCCACAGCTTCATAATTTGTTTCTTAGTACATACAGGTACAGTCTTTCATAATTTCCTGTCTTATGCCTAATGGCCTTTCTAACTGCCTACCTGATAATACTAGAGCAAATGCAACACCACCTCCGGCATTGTCCAATCAAAGAAGGTCTATGTCAGGTGTTGAGAAACCAAACCAGGGCACAAAAATGACAAGTGGGCTACTGAAACACTAATGCTAGAGATAAGGTACTATTAGAATGTTATTACAGCAGTAATCATGTCCAGGAAGAGTACATGAAGATACTGTGGGGAACATGGATGATTCAGTCTGATCTGACAGTTAAACATTTAGTAGCTGTGTTCCAACGTCCACAGACAGCAGTTGCTTTCACAACTTGAGTGCCAGAAGATCGAACACATGGGCCAAGCCTGAAAAGGTGCTCTCTGAACCAGCTAATGTTTACTCACAGTGGCAGGAAAACACATGAGCCTAGAAACTTTCTGGGAAAAGAAACATCAAATAATTTCTCTCCAGGAGCCGCATGGTGGCACAAATGACCAAATTCCAAACAGTCCCGCCTGGGTTGATTATGGGAAAGATAGTCTTAGTAAAATAAGATAAGGCCACTCGTGTCTGCAGGTCTTGTTTTCTTCCGGAGAAAACGTCTAAGCACAGTGCATCAAGGGTTTTCTTTCTATCTTTATATTTCCTATGTATGGTGGCAAGTTATTGCATGAAAAAACTTGATAGATTAGAAATGTTTCTTAATAAGACAATTAGTAATTAGCAAACTAAGTACCAAAATAAAACATTTAGGCTGGTAATTTACAGACAAGGCATCGCTATACAATAACAAGTCGGAGAGCCTTTAAATATCAAATGATTTGTAAAGGCTTTTTTTTTCCAACAGACTTATTCATCCTAAAGTTGTGTGGGCATATTTCAAATCTAACAATTCAATTTTAGTGTGAATCCTTAAAAGTAATCCAGTAGTACAATGAAGACTGTACAAAATATTTCACCATAAATAGTTACTTTATGCTCGATCAATATAAATATAGTCCATAAATACTTCATATCCCTCGCTTGTTTTTTCATGACATTGATCCTCCACGCCTTTAACAATGTCTGTTTATCTTAGCAATAACACAAAGCGACCACCAATTACATGCCCCATCGATTTTAGCTGATGGGGAGAAGCTGGTGTGCAAAGCTTTCACTCCTCTACTTTAATGGGACGTTTTGGACAGTAAGTAAATGAAACAAAGCATCAAAACATTGCTGCTGACATGAGATGAACCAGCCGTTATCAGTTATATGAATATTACTGAGTGGTCAGGCCAAATGATAACAGTGACAGCTCATTACAGTGACAAGTCATTACATATTATACAAGTTGTGTGAAGTGATGCAGAACAGCTATAGACAGATTATGATAAATGCATTTTACTGTAAACATCTAAAAAGGGAATCTTTCATACGATCCATTGGGACAATGACAAATGTGTTCATGTTATGTTACGTGTGAAGGTTTATGATATAGCCTTACAACTCCAGCTGGCTTTTCCATTAGTACAGTACTATTAAATAACTGTGCCTGTGATACAGGTGCACTGCAGAAATGTGGGGCCATTAAAAATCTCAGGGTGAAATATCAAGATCAAAACACGTGCTAAAAAATGCATTAGAAAAGATCTCCTACTGCACCTTTAAGGCCTGCAATTTGGTCGTAGCCTATCATAGACCTATTGCTGTCTGTCTGTGTGTTTTTTTAGATGTATATTTCTGAATACCCACAAAAGCCAAACATATCAGGCCTATCATACAACCTGTAGCTTTACATTGCCATTAAAAGCTAAATAAATGCAGATAAACCAGATAATGTGTACAGCGGTTACATTTGAAACCATATAGCAAAAAATTTGGTTACAGGACATTTTAACTTGAAATTTTAAAATTGGCTATGTTACCAAGAATTACTTGACTTACCTAATAATGCAAAACTTTTATATTTATACATATATTGAGTGTTTATGTTTTTGTTTTCTTTGTCTTTCTCTCGCCAGATCAGGTTAATAACTGAGAATGAAGTTTTGTGGAAGTTGGCACAATATGAAGAGTTTTTTCCCAACTGCTGACAATTGCAGAAATGGTCAGACATATAAAACTTAACTGAATAAAACAAAAGAGAAATTGAATATAATAGTAGTAGACCCAATCTCTTCTGTCCCTCCATAAGTAAACTTAGAAAAAGTACTTAGCTCAAGATTAATCAGTGAATTGAACCTTAGTGTGCTACACAACATATAGAAGGATATCACAACTGGACTGTAAAACAAAATCTACCATCTTACATTCAAGCATGCCTTTTTAAGTAACAATTTTTTTAGAAAGGGAGCTTCTGTTACATTAGTGCACGAATATATAAACAACGCAAATAAAAAAGAAAAAAATTGGTCAATTGTTGTAATTACTCTGCTTTCCATTGAATGTAAAAAGCCATGCTTCCACGTTAGTATGTCATTTCATCTACCAACACTACATTTGCAATCGAACAAGAAAACAAGAAAGAGTATAGATTTCTACTGCCGTTCATGTCATGCAGGACATTCAGGTGCAGGTCAGGCTCCAAGTTTGTTCCCTCTTTCATATGATATTAGCTTCGTCTGTTTAGTGTTGGTTGATACAAAATTCAGTTGTGGTCTACTTTACAGTGAAAGACAGAAAGTCCAATGCAGCTGCCTTACATGCAAGTTAAGAGCTCAAGCAGTCATGGAGGCGGGACCCAAAACGGTTGAAAGGAACCAGTTCAGAGGAGTTTCAGCTGACACTAATTCTTTTTGGTGCAGTATGTCAACCAAACAACAACAGAACAAGGGGAGATATGCTTCTTAAATTGAGGTGGAACTAAACTGGAAGAAACCATTAAAATTATTTCGGCAAAGTTTAGCAATTTTATTGTAAATTGAAATCAATTTACACCATTACAAAAAAAAACAGTAGGATGAGGCCTACCAAAGAAGCCACACCCAAAGCAAATCTACTGCATTCAAAGCAACCAAAATAAAATTGCAAAACCAGATCATGTGTTTAAATGTGTTATCTATTACTAACAAATATAACGGTAACAGCTGCTCATTGTTACAGGTAGCAGTTGGCCTTATTTGACATGAGCAGAACATGCAGCGAGTACATGAACATGGCCCCACATTCTGTTATGCAGTTATTCTTATTTAATTATTAATAATATAAATAATTATAACTGGAAATTCTAATTTATATTTTACTGTTCTAATAAAAAAACTATCCACAACTTATAGTAGTTGTTTTAGTAATTTTTTATGGGGGGACCATCAGCCTTCAATGGCTATAATAATTAATTTGGATTATTAATTACAATTATGACTTCAGTTTACCAGCAGATGCAAACATTTAAACCAGATGTACCTGGATTTATTTTAATCATGAGTGGATTTTAAAATGTTTCATTTATAGCTGATTAACCAAACCACAATAAGCATTGCATGAAAAGCCATATTTTTCCCCACTTAAACTGCTATGATTCCTGCTGCTTTGCAGCTATTTGCAACCATTTTGGTTGCGGCAGCACAAAATCTCTGGGCTATGAACAGCGGATAACGCACACTATGGGGAGGGGGGGTTGAGTGTTTTTAGCAGGAAAGGTGTTAACGAATGTAGTTCACATATGAACAGCTGTAACCATATGTTATATGTTGTTATTACATTAATTCATATTACATAACCTAGTTCTCAGTAAATTTCGGGAACTACTTTTCAAAACTGCAGTTGCAGGAACGGGAACAGATATCTAGATATACATCTGCGCTGCTCTTCTACAACATGCCAGTAACCTGCATGACATGCATATCTGGCCAGGAATGAACTGCTCCTGCTCTTGTGCACGGTCAGTTGAGTGGTTCCCAGCACGTGGAATGACTGCATTTAGCAGCAATACAGTATGAGAAAGAGAAAGAGAAATCTGAGAAAGAGATAAGAACATAAAGGCTCAGAGGTCCAGGAGTCCAAAGCCTGTTCAAGGATATAGATCAGAACAGGAACAGGCTGTTTCAGGGTTCCAGGAGTCTACAGACAGTTTGGCTCAGACGGACACAGTCAGGACCAGTGGCCGAGAGGTAGAACAGGTCAGGACCAGGAAATCTGAAACACTCCGGCATGTTAAAAACCACTCTGTCCTCTGAGATCAGACAGGAACAGGCACGCTCAGCTGATGAGAGGCTGAACAGGTCAGGATCAGGAAATCAAAAACACTATGGCATGCTAAAAACCCCTCTCACCACTGGCCAGCGAGTATGAGAAAATCTGGCCCTAAAAGCTGAATGCAAGTACATTAGAGGCAAAAGCAGGTGGAATCAGATGAGCAGTAATTAGTGACCTGGCAGAGTTAGACAGGAGAATGGAATGAGCAAATAAGCCAGTCATCAGTGCCAAGATCATGACATGACCCTGATTTAGATTTTAATAAATTAGAAAAAAGACATCAAATTTATACATTTTATACAATAAAAAAAGACTGGCAATTATGAACAAAATTTTTTCCAATTTTATTGAAAAGTTGGATATTAAAGTATTTATACCCATACAAATAATAATAATGATAGTATAAATAATAATAATTACACTCCAGCTGGAGAAACTCACATGGAGAAAAGAAGTGATTAGAGCTTGGACAAGAGGGTCTAAGAATAGTCTAAGAGTAGGAAAGAAGATGGGGAGGAGGTGGGTCCAAGTTTGGCTGATGCTCTGAATGGGAAGGCTGGGTTCACTACATAGTTTTTATTATAGTGACTATGGCTGAGTGATAACTAAATGTTAATTTCACTTCCAGTCAGAAGGTAAATGCAGTTTTTGTTCAAAGAAATAATACTTTTAACTTAAATCTGTTAGGGATAATGATAGAAATATAGAAATATAGGCTTATTATTTGTAACTATGCATTTTGGTTAAGGTTTGCCATTGGTATCCATTTATAGTGAAACTCTTTTTAGCTGTTCTGTTCAAGTAATATGTACTTTACCTCACTATGACAGTTTTTCAATATGGCATCACTATTTTTCTAGGGCTGGGTATCACGCTTAAAATGATTCAAGTCACAGGAAATATTTTTTATTTATACTTATGAAACAAAAACATGCAGTAGCATGTCATGTTCCAGTGGGTTATTATTGTGTAAATTGAGAATGAATAAATAAAACAACAGCTTCAGAAAATATGTTTCTAAAGGGAAATCCCTACAGGATGCTCTTAAGATCTTAAGCTGTAAATAAAATTACCCCATGTACTGGTGTGTGTAGTTATATTTGCGACAAAGACAAACATGGAGAAATTCACACTGATGTTACAAATTCAGTTACAATGATTAAAAAGGCAATGCACAATGATATGAAAAAAATGTTGGAGATGGAATTTTTTTTTTTTTTTTAGTTTGTGTTTCTCTGCTTGGTAAGCAGAATATCACCTTGTCCTTTAGAATGGGTTGTGAGTAATGTGACCGGACAAGCGTGGAAAAGGAGACAGAACCGTGGAGAGGTTCTTCTTGGCTCAAGGTAATTAATATCTTCTACAGCGTTAGCTATTTCTGTGATGACAGACTGATGGATGCCTCTATTACATCAGCAGTGTGGCTGACACTTTGGAACATGATTTAAGATGTGTTTTATGTTTAATGCAAAGACAGTGGGAGGCAGGGGTGTGGAATGAGGGAGGAGGAACTGCGTTCTGCTTGTTTCCTCACCATTATCTTTTGCATGTGGTGCACAAATGTGAAAAATGTTATGCATAGCCATCCATGATTATTGTTCCACAGCAAACGGTCTGAAAAAAATGTCTTTAGCAAAATGTTTTAAGAATTGTTGTTTAGGAACATTGATGACTCAGATATTCCACTCTTTGCGACACTTGTCTTACAATAAGAAAGAAAAACATCAACTTAATACCTGAAAAAGTTGAAACATATGAACACAGGTTACCATTTAAAAGCTGTTGCAGTCTTACTCTAATAGCATATAGCCACAGTTACCAATTTGTATATAAGTTATAGCTTCACCTTAGTCTAACCAGAGCAATCCACCATATTGATTCATTTTACATGATAGGAATGCATGTCAATTTTCTTTTTTTATGTTTTGCATCGCTAAAGAATACTTGCTTGGAAAGATGATTTTTGTAAGCATACTAAACCATTTATAATAGCTGATTTAATCATAATCATTTTTTTACTATTTTAGGAGAAAATTTTATTAGAAGATAAAACTTTTTAAATCTTCTCACGTTTTAAAATCTTGATTTACATTTTCACAATTTACTTTTTTAATTTTTCATTTGAAATGTGTTCATATATTTTGCCTATTTAGCGATATAGTGCAAGAGTTTCTGACTTAATTTAACTAATAAGCTGCAATGACAATGATTACAAAAATCCTCTAATTCAACATTTACAAAGGATCTGAGGTGCATTGACTCAACTCTGCCTTTACTTCAAAGTTTTCTCTCTTTAATAGCCTTTATTGAATAAACGACCATTAAAATTGAGGATTTTACCCAACCTTGTAAATATCAATAGGCCATATCAGGGCAGAGCTATGGCTTGACTTTCCACAACTGAATCACTTTCTCAGGGACAACACCATCGATCTTTCTGTTAAAATGCAATGCCTTGATGCACAGCCACAGACATGAAGCATGGTTACAATGACAGTCACCACCTTCCCCACACTGCTTACTAAAGGATTGTTGCCATATGTGCTCATGACAACAGTTGCTGACAAGAAATGATTACTTATTGGAACAGCACACTTTTCCCCCGACAACCCATTTTACTTTAAATGTCCATGTAATAGAAAAAGAATGATAGTTTCCAACTAAACTTCCATTAAATAATAATACCAATCTACACAACAGTCATGGTTTGTTTTGTTTTCCGTCACCCCATTTCATTATCTCCTGCCCTCACCTTGGCCAATTTGATCAAATTCCAGCTCTTTACGTGATGGGATTCATTTAAGCAACACTGCCAAACAGACACACCAGCACACAAACATATACACACATGCATTTTTATTTCTATCTCCAAATTATTGGGTAACTCACTATTACTGGCTTTCTCGTCTCAGCAATTCCACCCTACTCCACAACATTTGTCCATTACTGGTTGAAGAGGAGCATTCTCAATTTTAAGTACTTAGGCAAATGAAATGTGCAAGCAGCAAAAAAACAAAACAAAAAATCCTCATTTGACAAAAATGCAATTGAAGGACAAATATTTTCTTTTTTTGGAAGCAGTCTGTAAGCTATTCCAAATTTTCGATTGTCTGCAGCTGGCATATATAACCCTAGAATAAAACTCATTCATTGTCTTGTAATCACTGGCAGCACAGCAGCCTTTTTTTTCTAAGTGGTTATTAATGGCTGTTAGACATGCAAAAGAGCTATTGAGAATGTCGGCAAAGTAAAGTAACTTAAAATATCTCTTTAATTTGTTTTTAATTGTGCTATTGAATTCATAGGGGCCTTTGTATTGAAGTTTAAGGGAAGAAAATTGGATATATGAAAAAATATCTTGACAACACAAATGTAAATTTACAATAAAATATAAAAAAATATGAAATGTGCCATTAAATGATTTAATGAAACTACTAAAAATTGAATAATTAAATAGAATTTCTGTTACACAATTGTCTTTTAACATACAGTTCATAATGACACTATTTAAGTATTTAATGGCATCCATGCAGCATATTCATATTTACACAAACACTAAAGCCTTAGATTTTTTTTCTTTTTTTTTTTTTTTATAAATAACTGAAAAATGTATGTCTTATCATACTGTTTAAATGTCTGGAAACAGTATAAAAAATCAAGATATTTTGTCAAAAACCAATCATTTTAGAAAGGGATTACTGTATTCCATATTCAATACCTGGCTTATCTAGAAAATAAATAAACAATTTTCTTCAAGTCATACCATCTAAAAACTCTTTGGAAAAAAAGTTACTTATTTAAAATAGAAAGAATAAAAAAAAAAAAAAAAGAAACGCATTAAAATTGAAAAATTCAGAGTGTGTGTTGTCTTTCATGTCTAAAATAAAGATTTTGCATTTATTTTCTGTTAATGAGTAATAAGACATAAAAGTTATACATTTTTGTTAATCAAGAGTTTCTGTCTCTCAAGGTTATTGGAAGTCCCAGCTTTGGGAAAACCACCATATGTGGAAATAGAGAGCCAGCAGCTTAAACCCATACATCTCAGGGCCGCTATTCTCCTCAACAGAAACTTCTATTTATCCAGCTGTTTCCTCTTTCTCTAGTGAAGGCGCTGGCGAGAGATCCTCCACCTCATAAAACTGCTCTATCTCCAAGCTATTGCTAAAAATGCTCTGCTGGCCATGTTTTGGTCACTGTAAATGCCAGTGTGCTGCTGTCAAACAAAGACAAGATGGCGCCCAGTTCTCCCCCATCTTCCCATTCTGTGGTCCTCCAGGCAATTCTTGTCAGTGGGAGAAATTTTCAAATATGATATGGGGTTGGATGTAAAGCTTTGGAGCTACATGAGTTGCACAAAGACTGGCAGAGATTAGAGGACTTTTTTAATGCATTCAACTTTTTTCCTAATGTCTGATGAGGAAGATTTATTGGTAAATTGTTTATTTCAGGTGAAACAGACTTGACACCTGAATCTCAGTCTAGTTGAGTTACTTGAGACTTGACTCAGACTTTCCCCCTCCAGACTTAATGCTTGATTTTGAGTTGCCCTTCAAAGACTTAATGCATGAAATGGATTTGGAATAATTGACTTTTGAACATCTCTGAAAATTGGAACACAGTTTGTTGGTTAAACCCTTAACAGTAGTTGGCCAAAATATATCAGTCTCTTAAGCGCTGAAGGCCCACCAGTAGGCTTGTAATGGTTAACAGTTTAAGGAAGAACACAGAAGGAGCCACATCTGTCTACTCAGACTTCTATTTTGAACTTACTTAAACAACACATGTGCTGGGCTGTGATTATGGAACCAGCAAAGTCATGCCTGGTCAACTTGAGAGGTTATTCCAGGGATTCCCAAACTTTACCATGCCAAGGCCCCCCTACACCAGTACATTTTCAGCTGAGGCCCTCCCTCATATGAAACATGAGTAAAAACTCATGTGTAAGCTACAGCGACAGAATTAAAAAGTTAGTAAACAAACCACCTAAATAACACATTTATTTTGTAAAGATGAATGCACAATTATTTTTTATTACTTTAATTTATTAATTTAATGAATAGAATATAACAGTAATATAGGCCCACCACTTTAATAAAAACAGAAACTTTTAAAAACAGAAAGATTTGTGAACAAAATAAAAGTTTGTCCCAAATTAAACATGCAGGCATTTTATATAATGCAGGCTTAACAGCAAATGTAGGCTACATGAGAGATACATAGACATACTATGCTAATGGAAGCAGTGGGCCTGATGGCTTCTACAGTTTGTCCAGTCTGGGCTTGATGTCTGTCAGAGTAACACGCGTTTCATTCTCCACATTCAAACGTGATCTGTGTTTAGTTTTAAGTACTTTTAAAGTGGAAAAGCCAGACTCACACAAGTAAGTGGTTGCAAGTGGAAGGAGACATTTCAGAGCCCTTTCAGCTAGGGTGGGAAACTCTTGTCTTACATACAACCAGAAAATAATATTTGTAAGCTTTAGGTGAAAGGTTTTCATAATGCAGTTATACCCAGACAGGAATAGTTTAATTATTTTTATTCAATAAAAATAATTTCATGCATAACTTTTTCTTTTTTTTCACCATCTTCCCGCGGCTCCCCTGGTGGCCCCCACTTTGAAGACCAGGGGATTATTCTATGCATTTTATTTTACCTGAAAATTGTTTAAATAGCAAAGTGGTAAGAAATCTTTACTAAAATCTTCTATTTAGCCGTGATAAACAAAAGCTTTTCACTAGACATACCACTGAGGGTATGTTTTACAAAAATTAATGTCTAACTGTTTTACAAAGCCAGTTTAAATACAGAGCAATGCATGAATGGAATATTCTGGTTAAAATCAGCATTAACATTTTTTAATCACAAAAAATGCACAGAAAGCCATAACTATGGCTGGAAGTGTTCTGCACTTTTCAAAGCCAGTTTAAGGGCCTACTGGTTTTTGTTCGTATTTGTATTGGACCCCAGGAAGTGACAGCTTATCTACACTAATGAGGAAATAAACTCAAATTGTATATCATAGGAAATAACGAGAATGTTAAAATGATGCTTTGTGATCTGATATGAATGGTCCTTTGGTCGTTTGCATTCTCACCTCACAGCAAATGTTCCTCTTAATTGAATCTTGGCTGGTGCCTTTTCTTTGTGGAGTCTGCATCTTTACTCCAGCTTCCTTATGTCATTTAAAAAAACATGCATGTCAGGTTAATTGCCATCCTAAATTGCCCTTTGGTGTGAATGCATTATTTTCTTGTTTGTCTTTGTGATATACTGGTGACCCCTTCAGGATTAACTGCACCTCCTTCATATTGACTGTAGGAGGTAGATACTAGCCCCTTAGGATCTTTTTGGAATAAAGGAGTGTAGAAAGAATAAATGGCCATAAATCGTTCATTTTAACAAAATATTATTTCATTGTTATCTGTTCTTTTCTACCATCTCTTTACCTTAACTTTTGACAAACCTTAGCATAAATCAGATACTTTGATAAAATTCAGTCAGTTTCAAAAACGTTTTTTTGGATATTTCATTTTTCATATGTTAATATCAACATTGGATTATATACTTGGTACAAACCTGTATCATTCTATAGTAAATAAAAGCTGATTTTAGAATTTGCTCCTAATGAGATCTAGAATCAGGTCTGAAACTTTGGTTCAAACTTGTTGAGTTGTATACTTAAGTGTATGTCTTCTTTATTCCTACAAAGAAAAAACAAGAACAAAAAAAAAACAAAAAGCAACAAAAAAAAACAACAGACATCAACTTCACATCTGTTTCCTGTGGCTCTACAGCACCAGCAGCTAATCTTCCTGGCTGCCTGCACCGTGGATGTATTATTTCTAATGGCAAAACAATCAGGCTTTATGGCCCAGCACCACATCTACTGGAATGGAAGCAGCACGTAATTTAATACTTCAGGAATTGGCTGCACGATTTTTGCCTCTGGCTCCCCCGTCGTATGCTCAATAGGGATTTAAATGCTGCTATGATAATGGCAATAACTAGGTTCATTGGAGCTAGTGATAAACTATGAATGGAATGGATGACCCAAGGGCAAAGTGCTTTGTCCCTGTGGCTTACTGATTTACTGCAAAGCAGGACCCTGTTTCATAAGAAACTAGTGGCTTGCTCAAAAGAAACACACAAGTCAGTAGCTTGAGAAACATTTATGGCCATTAAGCATTTAGAGCTGTTTTCTCTTATGTTTTGCTTCAAAGACTGATGGAATGACATTTCTGAACAGATAAGTTAAATTCAGGTAATAGCATAAAACAAACCATTCATTTTCTTCTACGAACGACTGGTTAAAGTGAAAAGACTTCAAAGCCAACCTGCTGAGCAGCTTCCAATCTTTGTGCAGTTTAACCCTCTCTTCCCTACATCAGTGCATGCAACACATTCTCTAAGTGGGAAATTGTACAATAATATAAAACCCACCACATATCCTATTTGTCTGGCATTATAGGTCTGACAAAAACTAGAGTAGCCTTAGCAAGAAAGTTAAAGAATTTACTGTGAACAGATAAAAACACTGGTAGGTGAAAGGATAAAGTTCCACATTTTTTTCTTTTAAGTGTTTTTGTTTTGTGTCATCTTTTTGTTTACAAGGAAATTCGATATCCTGCATTTTGTCATGATAACTACTTGATAGGTTAAAGGACAAGCACAGTGGTTATAGTTATTGACTTATGTGTGTCAGGTTAGTTGTGCAGCTTTCCACTTGCCCCTTTTAATAAAATGCTGATTTGTGAAGAGTGTGTGTGACTTGGTTGGTACCTAGTGTACAAGTAGGGGTAGTGGATCTCTGAAGAACATCTGAAGTTATAAAGAAGCTATAAGGTGTCTGTATTTCTGAACTTTTCTTCTTCAGGGGGTTCCACTGGATTTCTTTACTAATTTTACACTTTCTGATTTGAATTAACAAAATAAAATGTAACATTTCAGCACTAAATTTTACTTTTGATTATACAGTACATTCAGTATATTTTCCAAATATTCCAATGAGAATATTAGTGTTACATCTGTAGCTTCTGAAACAAGCTTTTTTTATTTGCTTAAATAGGCTGAAAAATCAAATTACTGCTTTAGAATTACTGATATTGTGCCTTGAATAAAATGTACAAATCCAAAGATCAAGCTAGTGTGAAAATGTTAACCTCTTAACATCCACCTAATTTTGGGTAATCCTTGCCTTTTTTGCATACCCAAATGGAAAAGAAAATAACTTAGGAAGTGTAAGCCCAAATTACATGTGCAATACATTACTTGAAAGTGAACACCCTCTAGTTTCTGAATATATAAATTAAAATTGGTTGAGTAGAACACAGACCAAGCTGCATGAGTTCAAACATGACTAAATATTTTTTTTTATTATTCTCGGAAATTATAGGTCTTTTTCGAACAGCAGTAATAAAGACATTCTTGAGAAAAGGCAGGTCTCAATGAATTAAATTTGTTCTACATCATGTCAACCACAAATGCAGAAAATGTCAGACTCTAGCTATAACAGTTCTAGAGCTGTGGGGTTATGACCATGAAAAACTATACTGACTGAAAAAAGTCTGCTAACAGTCAACTGCTATTTCGAACTTGTTTAATTTGAAGAACCAGGAGTACTCACACTTTGGAGAATTTATAATCAGATGTAATAACATTTAGTGTCCAAAAGCAGTTAGCAACGGGCAAATGACAGTAATTTTGCTTCATCTTTAGGACAAACTCATAACTTCAGAACCTATGCAGCTTTGTACCTTCTTTATTCGTTCTGCAGAGTTTTTTTTCTTGGAGTTTCCAGCCATACAGTATGTACGTTGTGCTTGTACAATATATCACACTGCATAGTTGTTAATTAAGTTTTTTAAAGATGCAAAATAAAAAAGCTAAAAAGATCTGTTTGAGATGTACAAAGAAATATTTTGTTGATAAGTTTTCAATTTTATTAACAATTACACATTGTGATTTACAGTCATAATCTGTACAGCGCATCTGAAAAAATATTCACACTGTTGCGTTTACCACATCCATACTAATGTCACAACCTTATTCCTTATTGTGTTAAAACAATCTTTTTCCTCAAAAATGTACATATCATACCCTTTTATGTCAAAGTGGTAAAAAAATTTTTTAAATATTCCATAAAAACGCTAAGAAACCACATCCGTCTAAGTATTCATAGCCTATTCAAAAATGTTTGGTTATCATAATCTGATTTTATTCAAACAATAGACTAATCTAAGACTATTTATGAAACCATTTTAACATAGGACAGTCTGGACAATTTACTATTGCAAAATAACAGGCTGATCTCATATCCACCGTTTACCAATAAGGTCATAGAAATAGCTGTGGTTCAGTTAGATGTCAATCCCCTTTTAACACTGTTTAATGCAGGGGTCACCAAACTTTTTAGGGCTGAGGGCTACTTCATGAGGGCTGAGTCAACTGAAGGGCCACCAATACAGACCTATGAGGAGTCAGCGTTTACCTAAACGTAACGCATGATAAACATATTTTTATTTTTTCATTTTCATTTCAAATCTTTTTCTTTTTTTTTCATTTTGAAATCTCTCTAAATGCTTAAATGCCCCATATGATTATTAAAATGAAATTCTCTATAACTGTTTTACAAAAGAACGGCAACAGAATAAAATTAAAATTTAGAATTCAGCCCTCTGTTTAGTTGTCCTTTTTACAGAAGATGCTGAGGGCACCCCATATAGTCGTTGAGGGCCCCATTGGTGCCACCGGGCACTGCATTGGTGGTCCTTTGTTAGATGTCTTCCAGACAGGTTGCCATGTCACTCAAATACAAAGACTGCCCTTGTCCTTTAAATCCTACTGTATTGATGCTTTCTTAATATTTATCAAACTGTAAAAAGGGTTTTGCACAAAAAGCGTTTATTTCAATGTTAAAAATGTATTTTTTTAGAGCATCTTTTAACTATTTTACAGTAAACTGTAACATCCATAATATCGGTCTATAGTCCAGCTTTTCTTTACATTTCTTTAAAATGTATCTAGAATTTACCTCTTTATTTGTTTTCTTTTCATATCCTTTCATTATGTAGAGGACTTGTTTAATGGTCTTGTTGCTGAAATGCGTTTTTTCAAATACTGTAAACTTGTCATGCCTTACCTACACTGATCAAGTTCTGATTCTAAAACAGTTCCTGTTTTGTTGGGCTTTTACAACATCTTTGTTATTTTACTGCAGGCCATAGTGGATCCAATTATGTTGCTATTTCTGTTGTTCACACATTCCAAGAAGTTTAAAAGTTTTAGTCTGGTCATTAAAGTCCCTACACTAATGAGGTAGAACAGTGTGGTTATTAGACAGGAGGAGCAGGTTGTTTAATAGCTACCATTAAAGACTTGCTTAGCTCACTTCATTATCTTGGCTAACTTCATCCTATTCTACACTATTTATTTGAAATCAGGGTCAGGACAACAATGCAAAGCAACTCCAGGAACATTGAACTCACCTCACTGTAATTGTCACTCTTGGACAGATGCTACATAGGCTATTCTTCCTCCCACTACCATATTACAGAGTCACTGGGATACCAGCAATAGCTGCATTTGTCAGCATACTTGGAGTAACATGATTCACTCAGCGTTATTATTAACCATGGATTCAAACATTGCTCTGTAAGTCAGCTTATTGCATTTATTGTTAAATGAAAAACAACAGATGGACCAGGAAAAAGAACAACTCTAATTTGGCGAATATGTGTTTGACAAGGACTATGTCTGTTGGCTGAAACATAGTGTTTGATTTGTTTGAAGAGATATTGGCCAACAAAAGACTGCTACCCTTCTATACCCAAATATTTAACACGATAAACAATGATTTAGTAGGGGACTCGGTGTGGTGAGCACAATACAAAGCATACAGACAATGTAGCAGTGATTGTACAAATGCATTTTGTCCATGGGTGCATGTATGCAGAGTGTTAAACTTTTGATCCCTGCAATAACATGTTTTAAAAGATTGGATATTCATATAACAATAGCGAGAAAAAAAAAGTAAAAGTTAAAAATATGTAAGAATGACATCACTGAAGTTATGTACTACTGTTCTTATCCGTCTGTCTGTTGGGTGGGGTCTCACCTATCGATGCAGGAAACACTGCTGCCAAGCTGCATACAGAAGTTGTGCCTCATTTGAAGTGATTATAAAAGATTATATATTATATTTTTTTTCTGTTTTTCCATGTTTCTGTTCTCTGCAGCATTTGTGCTCAGCTGTGCATTCCCAAAAGAACCTGTGGGTGGGGAGGTTTCGGTGACACATCTCCATGCTGGTGGAGAGGCCTACTTCAGTTGCTTCACTGGATACAAGTTGCAGGGTCCCAAAATGCTTACATGTCGTAATGCAACCACACCTTACTGGAGTGGAAAGGAACCTCAATGCGTGGGTAAGACACCTAGTTCCTTTGTTAGGTATATTGAAGTAAATCCTTCAAAATTGTATCTGGTTATACAACACTGCTGTGTCCTGAGATCAAAGACATTTATAATCCCTACCGCAAATTAGGAGGTTGGCTTTCATTTTCATATAGATAACTTTTAACTGTCATTCAAAAAATGCATATTAAATTTACTCACATTATCTTTGTGTCGCATAATAAAATGTTACAAAAACTCAGACAAAAACAAAACAACAAATATGTAAGGGGGAAAACACTTTTTATAGAACTGTACTTTAACAAACTCAATTGCCCCATACAGCTACATTTAAAGAATGTGTGCATGACTTATACTGTACATGTCAACATGTCTATTTAATTTTGGTGTTGAAATTTTACCAACTTTCATTATCCAGTTAAATAATTTAACTAAATAATAATCAAAACAAAGATCTTGGTGATAAATAAATTCCTCACAGTTTCAACAATTGAAATCAACAACAAAAAGGAGCCTTCGGAAGAAAAAAATAAAGACTAAGTGAGCCTTTTTTTTTTTCTCCAGCCTTCCTGAAGACAACTGGTAATTTTGATTAATGAACGCTTTCGCTAGATAGTCTCCCACTGAGTTGATTTTAGAGACCAACTGTGCAGAGGGAGCTATTCTTTGGAGATGGGGCAAAACAAAGCCGTTGGACCTGGCTGCCTTGATTAGAACATGTGGCTGTCAGTCTACTGCTTATAAAGGCTCTTCTTCGTCTTCCAGCCTTTCACATTGCCTGCCTGCAGCTGTTCTCACCTGATAGCGCTACCGCTACCATTTTGCTGTGTTAAGACACTCTTAGACCCAGGAGAGCTGTCTGGCATTGCACAGCCATAGCCTATTGGATATTGATGCAATCTGTGCACAGACAGTGACTTTTCTCTGAAATCCCCCTTCCATAGTTTCATTACATTTCTCATCTGGCTTTTACCCTCTAACTTTTTATCCTCTTGCTGCTTTCTCTTGCTTGGTTTCTTCTCATATAGCATCCTGTGGGGGGATGATAAAGAATGCCACCTATGGTCGCATCGTTTCTCCCGGTTTCCCTGGTAACTACAGCAACAATCTTACCTGCCATTGGGTACTGGAGGCCCCAGAAGGCCATCGGCTTCACATTCACTTTGAGAAGGTTGCTCTGGCAGAGGATGATGACAGGTGGGCTCTAACTGACATACACACAAAGAAAAAAAGAAAACCTTAAAAATTGTCTTTTTAAATTAAGGTTTAGGGTTTGTTACGAAAAACATGGGCTAACTCATCAGCTCAGTTTTTTTCTTTAAGGGAATAAACTCAACTAGTTAAATATTACTGACTGACTGACTGACTGACTGACTGA
>NW_015151026.1:190371-214702 GCF_000732505.1 Cyprinodon variegatus | reverse complement strand
CATACATACATATATGAATCTATGTCTTATCAAAACTTTCACTAACCCTAACCCTGGGTCTGTAAAGTCTTCCCAGTTGTAGATCTAAGAGTAATTGAACAGAATTGTTTGTACACTGCATCCCACAGATGCTCAAAGGGATTAAGATCTGAGGAATTTAAAAGGCCAAGTTAACACATTGACCTTGTGATTTCCTTAAGCTAATACCTGATAGTATCAAGCCCTAAACCCGCTATCTGAATGACATTATCCATGTGAACAGAGTATTACATTCACAAGGGTCATTAATGATCAAAGTCTTTAGAGTAATAGATGAATTTTAAAGTGCATATCGTCACTATGATCCTTTAAAAGCATTCTTTTCATTCAGTGAATTTAGTAGACTGATGTAGCATGAAATAAGGGACAGCAGATTCATTATATTTTCAATTGAATCTACTGATCCACATGGCTACCATGCAGCGTGGCCATTTGCCTCATTACCAGAGTGATCTAGGATATTACTACAAAGTTTTTACAATGTTAGCTACAAGAGCAAGCTGTTCTCTTGGATTTTTTCTTTTTACTTTTGTATGTATATTTTGTATATATTACTTTTGTATAGCCTTTTAAGTCAATTTGACCTAACAGTGTTGTTTCTATTGTGTGTTTCCATGCAGGTTTTTGATAAAAAATGGAAATAACATTGACTCCCCACCTGTGTATGACTCTTATGAAGTAGAATATTTGCCAAATGAGGGTGTACTAAGTACTGGCCGTTACTTGTTCGTGGAGTTCTCCACAGATGGGACCATGACATCCACTGGTGCAGCCATCAGATATGAAGGTAAGCAGATCTTGCAGACTGCAGAGGGATTCATTTTGTACATACCATATCACACAGTCCTAAGTCTATTTACTTTGTCTATGCAGCCTTTGCCAAAGGGATGTGTTATGAGCCTTTTGTAAAATATGGCAACTTCAGCAGCAGCGACTCCACCTACAGCATGGGAGCGGTAGTTGAGTTCTCGTGTAATCCTGGCTACACTCTGGAGCAGGGCTCTGTAGTTATTGAGTGTGTGGATGCACAAAACCCACAGTGGAATGAGACAGAGCCTGCCTGTAGGGGTAAGTGAACAGATTTTGACTAGATCCCATTTTAACCCTGTTTTATGCTCAGGCCCTTCTGTTTTTCCCATCTTTATCAAGAAAGTAGTGCTCACACTTTCCCACTAAACCTTTTCCCACCCTCATCTATTAGCACTGAATACTAGTGTCTGTGAAAATAATTTTCTAAATAACAGTAGATCCTTCTTTTACAAGTTAATATGACATAATTTATCACACCAGGCCTCTCAATTCTATGATAAAGTCTGCTCAACTTAAACACTTTAAAGAACCAACAGATGGACCAATAAAAAGAACTACTAAAATAATGACATAAAGCATTAAAAGATAATTATAATGGTTACAAATCTTTATTTGAATGTAAAAATAATTGCTTGAAAGATTAAACAATATTGCCAAACAAAATATAATATTATTCCACAAAATATTTATTATGTGCTGTTGAAAATACAACACTTTCAACCAAGAATGATGTGAAGGTTCATTAGATTTAGCAGTTAATTTGATACAGGTCTGAACATAAAGCTAAATACTACAGTGGCTTTTGTTGAAATCTGTAATTTTATGACCAGAGATATTTTGTGTCATAAATCGAAAAAGGATAAAAAAAACAACTAAAGTTTAATTCTTGAGCTGTCTCAGTTCAGTTAAACTCTTTTAAAGACAGCAAAATCTTTAATAAAATTACAAAAAAAATTTTTTTTACCCTTTTTGGTATTGCCATGCCCTTGATCCAACAGTGATTCATCCCAAATCAGTTAGTTTTAAATCAATCAAAATCCGTCTCCATGTGCATCTCCATCATAAACCTTGAATTAAAACGATTTAATTTTGAATTACAAAATGAAAAAAACCTTCCAGTTAAAGAATTAAAGAATCTTGGATTAGTTTTAGATCCTAAGCTTAAATTTGACAAGCATATAAAGAAAAATTCAAAAACAATACCAAGTAATTTCAGCTGTTTGAAATTAATCATGAGCTACATAGCAAACCAGATAGCCCTGCTGTTGCGTGCTATGGTGTTCAACCAAAGCATAGGCTCATTATACAATGGAGCAATAAAAATTATGAAAAAAAATCCAAAACGCTATCACCTCTGTACCACCCATAAGAAATATAAAATAATGAATTTAATTTATATTTCTTATGTGTCATTTTATATAATTTTTTTGATAGATTAGGAATCTGTTTCTGATTGAGTCACTGATTTATAAATCAGTTTCGTTTTAATCATTAGGCACCTGCACCACTATTTCTATCAGTTTAGAGACGCAGCAGCATCTGGGTTACCAGAAGAACCATGACTGTAAAATTCAATACCGCAGGACCAGCTTTGGACAGACGTCCCTCTCTGTTAAGCGCTCTTAGATCTGGAACTCATCACCATCTGACATTAAGACTGTAGCTTAATTAAAATGTTCACTACTGGGCTTAACAACTCGTTTAGAACAAACTAAGGATGTACTCATTTTTAATAATTATAAATAGGTAAGAGTTGTCTATGAGATGCAGGTTTTACTATTTCATTATTATGTTCTTGTTCCCATAATTTGAAGTACTGTAGTATTAAATTCTATTGAATATAAAAGCAGGGACAGGATTTGAAAATTAGCTTTATATATAAACTTCATATGTAGCACCCTAGCTACTTCCATTGTCCCTGTCAAATATAAATGACATTTAATGAAATGAAATTAAATGGTGGACAGAACCTTCACCATCATACGATTTTAATACTACTAAACATTTAAAGGTGTTCCTCTGGCTTAAACTCCTTCTAATGAGAAGCCAGAGAACCTATTACGGTAACCAAGGATTTCAAAGTTTTTTTTTAAGGGCACAGAAAAAAAGAGAAAGCTGTTAAAATTGGTTGTAGGAATTCTTTCTGCTCAGAAAAATACAGACAGTTGTAGCTTGGAAACCTAGGGACGATTTTTTAGAACATCAGCTTATAAACCATAGGCAGCATATTTATTAAAATGCTGATCGCAGGTTAGCTACATGAGTAGAGATCTATCAAACCGGCTAATAAAAACTACTTATACTTATGTTTTTGTATTTAAACAACAAAATATCAAAGGGAATAATATTATGTCATTTACTTAAAAATTGCTTCTAAGTTTAAATAGCATTTAATTAATTAAATAAATGTTGGAATTATTACAACTGTTATAAATAGACTTAGACCAACTTTATTATCCTTTTGTAAATACCGAGTGTATCCAAAAATGAAATTAGGTTGCTTACAGCTTACAACAGTAAGCTGTAAGCAACATTACCCTTATAAAGTGCAGCAGCGATCAGCATGTAAACAGTGTAGGAGAAAAGAAAACCGGTTTAGAAAATAATGGTGCAAAAGGACAGTAATATGTAAAAGTATAGTGCAGTGCAAAAATAAATATGCTGCAAAATGCAGTAGAACAGCCACATTGGTAGTGCGAAATAATGTTGGAAGTGTGATGCAGAGTTCAGCAGTCTGTGTATGGGGGTTGGGGTGGGGGAGGGCTGTTGCAGAACCTGCTGGACCTGCAGCGGATGCTGCAAAGCCTCTTCCTAGAGGGAGGGAGAACAGACCATGATCGGGGTGTGAGGGGTCGCTGATCATGTTACGGGCTCGACACATGCAGTTACAATGCATTACATTATTTAATTACATGAAGGAAAAATTCTCTTCTCTTTGTTTTGAATATATTATTGAACTAAATTATGTATTAATGCAATTTTAGAGAGGTTCAGATGTAGCTTATCAGTGGAGAATGGATCCTGCAATGTTCTAATGTCCTCCATGGCATCAACTCGCTTCGACCAAAAGGTCTAGTCAAATACATCTGACCTAAGATTATAAGCATTTCATGGTGTTTGCTCGATCGTTAAAATAGGCAGAGATGACTTTTATTCAAACACTAAATCCAACCAGCATTTAACTGGTTTGCTCTGATATGTGATAAATTCCCTCATGAGATTATAGGAATGATTTACTTTGATATGTGCGCTTGCAGGGCAGATTTTTTTCAAGGGCTCAAGATTAAAGGCACAAAATAGCTGCCCTGACCTGAACTTTTCAGAGCATAGACTATATGCCCAGTATTTAATAACAGTCTGCAAAACCTTTTCTATCCAGACTCATCTTTTAAACAGACCTACACCCACACACACCACACACACACGACTTCCGAACTTTACTTTAGTTGCTTAAATGGCTACACGGTCGCTCTACGACAGAATGAAATTGAAAACCGTTCTTATAAAGCTGGATAGTAGGAAAATTAAATGTGTTGCTCTTTAGGGTCATGGTCGCCAAGTGGTTTATTGTTAATACACAGTTTTATGGCGATTGTGCTGAGCAGCTTGTAAATTCCATTACACATGTCCGTTAAAGCCCAGGTTTGCTGAATTAAATTAAAGTATCCCTGCAGTAGTATGTACTCTTTTGGAGCGGCTTGAACTTTTTTCGTTTGTAAAATGCTTAGAGTTTGTTTTTTTGTGTTGACTTAGCTTGTCTCCATGTGTTACAGCTGTGTGCAGCGGAGAGATCACAGACTCTGCTGGTGTGGTGTTGTCTCCTAATTGGCCCGAGGCCTACGACAAGGGGCAGGACTGCATCTGGGGCATCCATGTGGAAGAGGACAAAAGGATCATGCTTGACATCCAAGTGTAAGCACCCATACACAGGTTTCTGACTACAGCTCACACACAGGAAGTGAAGGGAGGAGGTCAGATTGAGCTGGCGGCGCTTAACACTCCATCAGTTGCTTTAAACACACACTTTTCTGTTAGTTGCTCATCTGTTTCCTTATCACAGCAGGCTTGTGCACAAAGAGACATCTTGCTGTAGCGCTCATTAATTAGATTTTTTTTTTCTACATTTTTACATCCGCCCACATTAAGGATTCTGTGCTGCTTCCAGCTCGCTCTCTGACCAGATTAGCCAGTAAGCCTCCCTGCTCCCACTTCCCTGGTGTTTGTCTGAGAGTTGGCTTTGAAATTAATATGCTCTGGCAAGTGAACTACTCTGAGCCACTTATCCAGTGTACTCAAATGGAATTCAACACACCCGTACAGATGTCAAAATGGACACATGCACACTGCCTCACCTTCACTTTTCACCTTCATGAGCTCCATTTCACATAATCACAATTGCACAAACACAGAGATGTCGTCTTTCTCATATCTGCACCACTTTTTGGACTTAAATTAGGTGAAAAAATTTCCCATCACCTTGATTACCAGTATGGTGCATTAAACAACCGAAATGATTCAAGTGTTGCCATAAGAATCCACATCTTGTCTTGTTATCTTATATAGATTCATCAGTTAGTTTTACTTGAGGGCTTCCAACTATTTCAGCATGTTCATCAATCTTAACACAGAACAATACAGCATAATTGATTTGTATTATGCGTTTGAAGCAGTTGCAGAAGTGGAGCCATGGGTTAAGATTAAAGTAGAAGGAAATTGGCCTGAGCTGCCAGCAAACAAGGGGAAAAGACAGTGCAGCTAGTGTAAGATATCAGTTGCATCTCTTATTTAGGCAAGCTTGCAGTTAGTTTCTTCAACTTCTGTTTTTTCATATTCATAATTGTTTTGGGACACTGAAAAAAGTATTTTATTGCAACAGACCATTGATGATGTATGTTCTAAGCAGAAATCTTGTGGCAGAGCTCTGAGGTTGCTATTACTGTTTTTATTGGGTAGATTTTAATTACATTTAATTGAATATAAGGTCCTGGTTAGATAATTTGGCTGTCATTAAGCATATAAACTGTTTGACTGAAAATGCAATGACAACCAAATGCCTTCTTTTAAAGTTCACTTTATTTTGATCAAAGGAAACCCTTAGTTGTATAGCAAGAATACAGAAGTAGCCATTCATAATTTCCCCACTTTTATTGATGGCCCTTGGCTGGTCCCCTAAGGTTCCTTTTTTAAACATCAATCTTTGAACTAAAATATTCTCTCTGCCATGATTTGTTGACATTAAGATCTAATCGGAAGCATTATCTCCTGGTCAGACCCTGCAAGTCAGTGAAAGAGTGGAGTAAAAAATAAGCACACCCAGGAGAAGAAGGAGGAGGTCACTCCAGTGGCTGGAGGTTGGCTGCCATTCAGCTGGCGTTTGACTGGGAAGGGTCATTTTGAATGGCTGCTACTGTATGATTTTCCAGTTAGAACGACTGAACCCTGACAGTTTCCTAGTGGCAACTATGATCAAGTTACTTTAAATCACAAGTAATTTCAGGCATTACTTGTGAATCACTGTGTCTCCAAGCCAGTTTTAAACAGTCAAGAAACTGTAGGTACAGTATCTTTGTTCTTTTTTAACCAATTGATATCCATTCCTCACGAGTACACAAAAGGAAATGGTTTTAGACATTTCAACAAAAAGCTATTTGTCACCAAAAACTCTCAGAAGAAAAAAAAAAAATGTTTGCTTGGTCTTCGAATTAGACAAACTTTATTGGCATTTTGTATACACTCTGTGTAAAAATTTCTATCTATACAGCTTTTCAACAGCAAATGAGCAGCTTACAGCAGTGAATTGAACATTCCCATGTAAAAAGTGCTGCAGTGATCAAAAACATATGGTGCAAAATGCAGTAGAAACATTGAGTTGAGTTCTATTTAAAGGGATTGGAGAATTTTTCATGCAGTGCAAATATGATGTGTGATGCAGAGTCTTTATTTGTGCCTTGATTAGAGTAACAACTGTTCAACAGTCAAACATCAAAGTTACTTTGAATTCTAAAATCATGCTGAAAAACAACCTTTAGACTGAAAAGAACTTAGTTCTCTAACTTTTTTCTATACACTGATTGCAATAAAACAAAAGAAACAGAGATTTTCAAATCTCTTATTGACTTTTGTTGTTTCATACCATGCAATGCCATGTTTATTTTTTTTACCCACTTTAAATCAAACCAGAATTTATACAGTGCTGTACATATTGTAGATAGAAACATACAGGAAATATACAGGTTGAAACAGAAAAGTTAAAAAATGAGTAAAGGAATAAATCAGATTAGCCAATCTCTCAGGAAGTACAGAAAATGAAGGTGTTTTGCAAAAAGGTGTGTTTTCTCAACTGTCTCGTGGAAGAGGCCTGTCATCCCTGTTGTGGCTCAACAGTAACACGCATGAGTTTCCTAATCTATCTTTAAAGCTTGCAGGCACTGAGATATGAAACATCATTGAGAGTGATCCACAGACAAAGGAATAAAAGCAGGAGTGCACATTAACAAACTGTACTCAACGTCTGAATTCCATGCAGGGCTTTTTCTGACCCTAAGTCTCCTTATTTTGGGGGGATTAAGAGTAAAAAATTGTCATTAATGTCTGATGTTGAAAGTCTGCCAGTGTACCTTGGATAAAGAAGATCAAGGGGGATTTTTATTCCACAACAGAAGTAAACAAATTTGATTTAAGATAATCTGGTTTTTAATTCACATATCTCTTTCTAGGATGTACCTATTCAATGTTGGTTTTAATCTGAACCACATGAGGCTCCTGTCTGTAAATTAATAGCGCTGTGGCCAGCTTTAGGTAATCTCAGAGTCAGTCAGCCGTGGCTGTCGTAGCAGCTGAAGCAGCCCCCTGATCCCTGCAGACCCCACCGTTACCTTTGTGTCCGGTCCGTTTAGCTTGAGAAACAGCATTCCTAAAGGCTTGGTCAACATGCAATCTGTGTCAAAGTGTGTTTGTGCGCAAAAGGCTCTTGCTTATAAGGGCTGTCTCATTATAAGGGTGGGAACACACTTTTCCACATTAATGAGAATGTTTTCTGTGTTATCATTCATCACTGTGCCTGTGCTGGCAATTACAGAGGAGCAGTGTGCATAATGAGGACTGATTAATTAATTTAGGCCAAACAGGAGGGCTGGCTCTTTGCTAATTAGTGTGGAGCATGGCTCAACCAGGAGCAAAAAACAAGAGGTTACAGCTGATATTCCCACCTGTAGAATACACCTCGGTTTAACATTCAGATTGCACTATTTGCACCACATTAAGTTGTGTTTATGTATGTTTACTGACCAGGAACAGAAACAGTTTAGTTTGAGTAAGCTGCATCCTCTGGTGGTGACTATGTGAATTACATGCTAAATACAAGTAGTTTGATATTTAGTGCATAAAACTTTTAGTTTTTAACTGCAAAAATAAATGTAGATTCATACTCTCTATGTGAGGAGATTAAGAAGCTTCCCTCTAAAAGCATGCCAATGAAAGCAATTTCTATTCTGTCTGAGTTGCTGGAGGTTAGCTTGGCTTTTTTTTGTCAGGTTGGTGAAGGAGACAAATGCCTAGAGGCCTGTGAAAAACAAATGTTCTCTTCTCATCCCTTCTGCTGAACCCAGTGAGTGTTATTAGTATGCATAGAACTTCTCAAAGTTCTTTTGTGAACTAAACTAAAAGCTTGAAGAGGCCAAGAACGTCTTTAAGGAAGACTTTTTTCATCAGATACAGCACTTTGCAAAATTATTCATTAATGCGTACTAACTATTACACACATCCACATATCCTGAACTTTCAGTGAAAACGTCAAAGTATTTAATCTTCACTCTGTGTGATAGACTATGACAAAGCAGCACCTAGTTGTGAAGTGGAAGTAGATTTTTACATTTAAATTAGCAGCAGCAGTGATCAAATGTAAACATTGTGGTAGAACACAGTCTTTGACATGATAGTGTTTTTTCAGCTATCTGATGGTGGTGGGGAAGAAACTGTTTTGGAATCTGCTGTACCTGCATTTAGGAACCCAAGACTTGAGACTTCCCTTTTTATATAACAGTAAACATTCTAGCTACAAAGTACAGGTTTATATCAAGGCATGTTTATCTTTATAAAAAGCCGAGTGAAAGTCCAGACCAAAATTGGAAATTGTTGTTGACAGATATTCTTCAGACAAATCTGACTGAGGTAGAACTATTTTCCAAAGAGGAATAAACAAAAAAATCTAAACACAAATTTTTTTTGGAAATCCCAAAAATACCTGTGACAACAATTCTGCAAAGGTATTAACCAGGGGAGGCTAAATAGAAACAGATACCACAAATTTC
Organism: Cyprinodon variegatus; assembly: GCF_000732505.1. NCBI lineage: Eukaryota > Metazoa > Chordata > Actinopteri > Cyprinodontiformes > Cyprinodontidae > Cyprinodon > Cyprinodon variegatus. The sequence continues at coordinate 205,544 of NW_015151026.1, read as the reverse complement.
AGATGTAAAAGCTTTTGAAGACTTTTTCACATTCCTTCTCCTTCATATGTTTTTACATCTTGATTAATTACACTAATTTTAGGTTGTAACATGACAAAAAATGTGGGGGGAAAAAAGGTGTTACAAGGCAATAGGATAGCACACTGGATTTGATAGGATCAAATCCTGACTTTTTATTTCAAGAAGTGCTTGTGAATCGTAGATGATCTGTACTTGTATAAGGCTTCATTGAGTCAGAGGACTTCACATTACAGTCTTTCACTCTTTCATACACACATTCACATGCCGGAGGTGATAAGCTACATTGTATCATCAAGGTGCACTTCACTTTTCTTTTCAGGTTATTTAAATCAGTTTTTTTCCTATGGGTTTCCAATTATAAACCTTTTCTTGAAGTAGTCTATTTGGAGGTTATGATATGGTTTAAACAGTGGCGTGACAGTAAGGCTATTTCAAATGGTGTATTCCATAATAAACCCTCATAAAATTTTTGGAATGAAAGTGCAAACGCCAGTGAGAAATATAGGTGAGAGATATTTGGGGAGTGCTGTACTAAAAATAAAGATAAGTGTCGTCTTCAAAGATTCTCCTTTCAGAGCTCCTTACAGTAAAGGCACTACACGTTCAAATTGCACTTTTCTGGCTCTATGATGTGGACACTCTTAAAGCAATCTCATGAGGGAATACAATAAAGCATTTAATCAGGCTAAGGTGGCAAAATTTAAAAGGATTCACGATGAAAGAAAGAGATTTTTTGAAAGAGATAAATGCTATGACTGAAGGTAATCGTTTGGTGAGACTGCCAACTGGCAGACAAATGTCCTTCTCTCTAGTGCAGCCTGTAATCAAGGGGACTTTTTTGGAGAGAGAACAATAAAATGCAGTGCACTGGAAAGCCTTGATGACATAATCAGCAGGTAGAGGATTGCATTAATAAATGAAACACTAAAAAAAATAAAAAAATACTGGTTGCACTTGTGTGTCTCCGAAACAGTGCCCTAGGTTTTTCTCTGCCTAAATAGGGGGAGACCGTCTGGAGAGCTGTTAACCTGCACCCCAAGAAAGCACCACTTCTCAGAAAAAAGAAAGGGAAAAGAAATAAATCTGTGGCTGTTATTGTAATAGAAGTTTGGTTGGTAGCAACAGCTTAGATATCACTCACAAGTTGGAGAACTTTTTCTACCATTTTTTACTACTTCCTTATCAACAGAGAGAATACAATTGTTGTTACTCTTCATTCACTATCAACAAGAGAAATAAGAGATAGGAAGTGGTGCAAATTCTCCCACTGCAGATTTGCAAAAGTATATATTATTTCATATTAATTTTAAAAACAACATTGTTAATGTGCTTTATTTAATACTTTATGTGACAGGCCCATGCAAAGAAGTACATTACTGTGAAATTGAGGGATTCTTGAACAAAATAAATCTCACTACTCAACCTACCTATAAATTGATACTTAGATGTGCAGCTGACAGTTCCTACCAGTACCAGAAATATTTTGCCTCCACCAAGTTTACTTTCAGGATAGGCATGCATTTAGCTCTATCCTTAGATCAACTCATCCGTATCCTATTTTTACTATTGAAAAGTATTCCCACTACCATTACCATGTTTTAGTGTGTGGGTTAATGTATTCACGTGGTTTACAATGTTGTGTCTCCATCCTAAAATTGCTCTTCAACCTTTTGTTTCAGTCGTGTAAAGTAAAAATACACAAAATCATAGAAAAACTTTCTGACATAACTTTATTACAAGTTTAATTCTGTATATGATAGCAGAAGTAAAGTGAAACAGAGAACAAAGGACAGCTTTTTATATTTCACAAAATCTGCTTTATGATTTTAAGCTCATATAAGCGGAAAAGTTTAATTTCTATAAGTTAGGAGTATTTATAATAGAATTAAAATACCCATAGAGTCATTGTATTTCTAATCACACTTCAAGTTTTGGAAAAACATATTGTGTTGGAAAACTTCTAAAATGCACTGTAGTGTTTTTATCACCAGCTTTATCAGAAGAAATCCATATTTCTGTAATTCTTTCTGGTACAAGAACTTCATTCAAATCTGGCCAAAATGCTGTGTGTGTTGGTCTGTTAATGCTACATTACATGTTGATGTGCTGTTGATTCCTACTGTATATCAAGCAAATATTGGATCTTTTAGTAGTGCATTTTGTTTTCCACTCAGATAGGTTTTAGCAGGAGTGTGCAGGCTTTGTAAGCATTTCCCTGCAAATGTGTTCTCCACTGACTGATGAAATGAGTAAAGTGGTCAGCCAGCCGAGTGTTAGTGCTTTCCCACAGGTAGTCCCTCATTAAAAAAAGATTTTGGCACAGACTCTTTGTAACACACTGAAAAAACAACTCATAAGATTTACTTTAAAAATGTATTGTAAGTATTTGCACGCAAATGATTTAATAAAATTTAATGCTGCAATATCAAGTAACACCCACTTGCCAGTATCAAGTGGATTTTATTTTCCATAAGACATAACAGTTGTGAAGACATTAAATAACATTTACTTAATTAAATCTAAGTTGTAAGATAGATTTATTTAAACAAATTAAGTAAAGTGTACTTGTTTTTCATAGGCACAAACAGTTTTTTTTCCTAAAATGTTAAGTAAATCTTATATCCTGTAGTATTTGCTGTTTTTAAGTAATTAAGTAGATTAAGTAGTTGACATATTGATTTTCTTTTTTGCATTATGTTACATTACTCACTAATATTAGTTAGTCATTGCCAGTTTTCTTTTGACAAATGTTACCAAATAAGTTGAACCTGAAATGGTATATGCATTTAATATACATGAAATAGTTTATTTTTCATTTTAAACAGTTTAACAAAGAAGTAAACACACTATTGTATTAAATTGCCCAATCTTTCATGGGCCGGCCAGAAATTTGACAGTCTAACTGGAATCCATCCATTTTCTGTCATGCTTAATCACAGCTGGGCTCACAAGGGCTGCTGGTGCCTAACTCCAGATGTCTATGGGCGAGAGACGGGGTACACCCTGGACAGGTCGCCAGCCTATCACAGGGCAACACCAAGACAAACAGGACAAACAACCATTCACGCACACACTCACACCTAAGGAGAATTTAGAGAAGGCAATTTACCTAACAGTCAAGTTCTTGGACTGTGGGAGGAAACAGGAGTACCCCGAGAGAACCCACGCATGCTCAGGGAGAACATGCAAACTCCATGCAGAAAGACCCCAAGGCAGTAATCAAACCCAGAACCTTATTGCTACAAGACGGCAGTGCTACCCAGTGCTCCACAGAGCAGCGCTCTAACTGGAATCATACAAATTAGCAATAAAAAAATGTACAACCCTCTGAAATTGATGGTTTCAAAATTTGTTATAGAAATATACTCATATGTAAGATCAAGAACATTCAACTTAACCAAACATGCTTAAAACAACTTCTGGGCGAGATTCCGAACAGAAACAACCACCTAAACTTTAAGCAGTGCTGTAAAGATTATGTATGTGTCTGTTTTAATGAAAAAAGCATGTAGAAATATAGCATTAATAGTAAAAGTTATTACAGTATTATGTTATAGTGCATTAGAATTTGTGCCAAAAAAGATAAGGTTGGCATGACTTGTAAAAAACACCACATCCAACACAGATCTGGTAATATAGTCACTACTCAAATATGTGATAAAAATCATACAAACCTACACACTGAAACAGCGCAATTCCAACATTAAAACCAGTTGTCCAGACTACTGGACTTCTTAGAATGCAATTAAAACATTCATGAAACAAAATTAACAAAATCAAAAATTAACAGCTTAAACTGTCTAACCATTCCCCATGATCTCTACTAGATATTTGAATAAAGGTATCTGTTATTTTTTGATAAATAACATATACATTATTTAGCAAAAAAAGATAACACATTAATGACAGGGAAGCTTCCACTAAGATTAACTGGAACCCACTGCTAATTCTTGGCATTTGATGCCACATTTTCCTACCCTAAAATGACAAAGTCATGAATGCATTTGTGAAAGCAGCTTCAACTTCAGGGTGTTTACTTTTAGGGACAATTTAAATCCATCCAACTCTAGGAAAAGTTTTTGGAAGATTTCAAAAGTGTTGAGCAATGTTTCAGGGTATGCCAAGTTCAGGGCATATATCAGTCCCATTAGCAGCGAGCAGGCTTTTACAATACTGTTGCACCCTGCCAGAATGGCTGTCATTGGGACTACCTCTTGCTCTGTGTGTGATCCTGTAACATCTAGACACCAAGCAGAATAAGTCCTGCTGTAAACTACAGTGCGCATGTGCTGTGAGTGCGTTCAAAACGCTACATTTTTGGAGTAAAGTTTATGTAGTATTTTTAGGTTTATGTACATAATGCTATTAAACATTTAAATAATATAAGGNGGCTCACAAGGGCTGCTGGTGCCTAACTCCAGATGTCTATGGGCGAGAGACGGGGTACACCCTGGACAGGTCGCCAGCCTATCACAGGGCAACACGGAGACAAACAGGACAAACAACATTAATGAAAAAAGCTTATAGAAATATAGCATTATAGTTAATGTTATTATTATGTTATAGTGCATTAGAATTTGTACCAAAAAAAAAGATAAGGTTGGCATGACTTGTAAACAACAAATGCTAAGTATTTTGTATAAACCACATCCAACACAGATCTGGTAATATAGTCACTACTCAAATATGTGATAAAAATCATACAAACCTACACACTGAAACGGTGCAATTTCAACATTAAAACCAGTTGTCCAGACTACTGGACTTCTAAGAATGCAATTAAAACATTAATGAAACAAAATTAACAAAATCAGAAATTAGAAAACATTGGTTATTGTCCCTGATGATTCAGTCACAGGGAATAAAAAGTACTTGGGTGATTTAGGCCAATCTGCTAAGCCAAGTCTTAGAAACTTGGGAGTTATTTGACAAAGATTTCAATCTGAAAAATCACACAAAGAGAAAAGACAATTAGAAGAAATGTATTCATACAATTACTTTGTCTTTGACCTCGGCAGGAAACATAGAACTTAATTTTGATAGATATGCATGAACAGGAGCAAAGAATAGGGCTGTTTCCTCCCAGGCCTTAAACTGGTGGTGGAGTGGAGATAGATAATGTTGGTCAGTCTGTAGACTGCTGGTTAGACGGTATGCTGAGCCTTATGGGGAGATCCAGCGGACTGCGTTAGCTGATACTAGAGCTTCACTCAGGGACCTGGAAGATGGAAGTCCAGTTGGATAACACAGGTTGAGAGAACCTGTCCATGATGAGTAGGCATGAAGCGACAGTGGAGAGGAAAAACTCCCTGTTGGGAAGAAGCCTCTGGCAGAACCAGGCTCAACATGGCAGTCTTCTGTCAGACCGGTTGAGATGAGACGGGGAATGCAGTAAGAGTCCAGGAGGAATGACACTCTAATGAAGCTTTAGCTACGATGGTGGAGGAGGGCCTGGAGGTTGGTTGAAACGCAGTCATCTAAATGAAGTCACAGAGCCCAACACCGCCTGCACACAGGAGCAGACCAGTTGCGAATGGGAGGCCTTTTAAGATGAACTTTGGATGCCGCTTGGCTTTCGTGGAGATGTGGTTCAAAACTGATTGGCTGCGTCGCAGGTGGATAAAGGAGAACCATGAGTTTCTTCAGTTGAACTTCCACCTAGGCTCCAAATGTCATTAGTGCATTACTGTAAGCAGCTGAAAATTTGTAAATTGTAAATTTTTTTTTCATGTCTGAAGAAGAAGGAGCTCTCTCGACTGCAATTAGTGCAAAACTCTAAAGTGAGAATTCTGACCCGTACAAATAGGAAGACTCATATATTCTTGAATCTAAAAGAGCTTCATTGGCTGCCAGTGTCACATAGGATCATGTTTAAAATTCTNTCATTCGATTTCATCCTGGACACTACAGAAAATGGGCTTAAAGTGTAAAAAACCGAACTTCTCCTTTAAACTTACTCTCTCCCCAAAATTCATAAAAAGGTTTAATTTAACTTCAGGAACTCTAGTTTTTACTGAAGTTTGAAAATACAGAGTAGAATTTTTGACCAATACTCTAATAGAGTTTACTGCACCAAAAAGTCACTTTTTTCAGTACAGAGTGTTCTTACTGCATTATCCAGCTTTATCTCTCAGCATATTCAGACTCCACATGTGATGATGAGGATAAAAGAACTGGCTGTTCAAATGAGTGGAGCTGGCTCACAATTGTAGGTGTTACGTGTTGTATGTTAAACTTATAGAACTAAGATTTTTGCGAAATTCCACTTTGCATTTGTGTGTGCAGTACTCAAGGACCGGTAAATAACTGACATCTATGGATTTCATTACTAAAGAGTGACTGAAAAGGTTGGTTGGACAGTGTCCAAACACTGTTGGATCTTGTTCAAATCTAACAGCAAAAAGAAAAAAATAAATACATGCCATTTACATTGCTAGAGGCCTATAGAAAACATTGGTTATTGTCCCTGATGATTCAGTCACAGGGAATAAAAAGTACTTGGTTGATTTAAGACAATCTGCTTAGCCAAGTCTTAGAAACTTGGGAGTTATCTTTGACAAAGATTTCAATCTGAAAAATCATACAAAGAGAAAAGACAATTAGAAGAAATGTATTCATACAATTACTTTGTCTTTGACCTCTGCAGGAAACATAGTGCTTAATTTTGATAGATATGCATGAACAGGAGCAAAGAATAGGGCTGTTTCCTCCCAGGCCTTAAACTTGTGGTGGAGTGGAGATAGATAATGTTGGTCAGTCTGTAGACTGCTGGTTAGACGGTTTGCTGAGCTTTATGGGGAGATCCAGCGGACTGCGTGAGCTGATACTAGAGCTATACTCAGGGACCTGGAAGATGGAAGTCCAGTTGGATAACACAGGTTGAGAGAACCTGTCTGTGATGAGTAGGCATGAAGAGACAGTGGAGAGGAAAAACTCCCCGTTGGGAAGAAACCTCTGGAAGAACCAGGCTCAACATGGCGGTCTTCTATCAGACCGATTGAGATGAGACGGGGAATGCAGTAAGAGTCCAGGAGGAATGACACTCTGATGAAGCTTTACCTACGATTGTGGAGGAGGGGCTGGAGTTTGGTTGAAACTCAGTCATCTAAATGAAGTCACAGAGCCAAACACCGCCTGCGCACAGGAGCAGACCAGTTGCGAATGGGAGGCCTTTTAAGATGAACTTTGGATGCCGATTGGCTTTCGTGGAGCTGTGGTTCAAAACTAATTGGCTGTGTCACAGGTGGATAAAGGAGAACCATGAGTTTCTTCAGTTGAACTTCCACCTAGGCTCCAAATGTCATTAGTGCATTACTGTAAGCAGCTGAAAAGAAACTGCTTCTTTCAACTAAGGAAAATCTCTAAACTCAGGAATATGGTCTCAAGGAAGGATCTGGAGTTTATAATTCATTCTTTTGTGTCTTCGCTTTTAGACTATTGTAATTTTTTTTTCATGTCTGAACAAGAAGGAGCTCTCTCGACTGCAATTAGTGCAAAACTCTAAAGTGAGGATTCTGACCCGTACAAATAGGAAGACTCATATATTCTTGAATCTAAAAGAGCTTCATTGGCTGCCAGTGTCACATAGGATCATGTTTAAAATTCTACTTATGTCTTTCAGAGCCTTACATGGTCAGGCTCCTTCTTACATCAGTGATCTGATCCAGCCTTACATCCCTGTGCGGGCTCTGAGGCCTGTGGATAAGAATCTGTTGAAGGTTCCACGCACTCGTTTTCGTTCCTTTCAGGTTGTTGCTCCCGGACTTTAAAATCATGTTTGGCCCTCATTGCACTCTATTGACTCTATTGGCTCCTTCTAGAGCTTATTTAAGACCCATTTATTTGTACAGGCTTTTAATTAACTACCTTTTGGGCTGCCATGATTTCCAATTGTCTTGGCCTTTTATATTGTGTGTTTTCTGATGTTTTAAACTATCTTGTGAAGTACTTGTGGCTTTGGTCTGTGAAAGATGCTATATAGATGAAGCTTAGTTACTTACTTAGGATGCTGCTCAAATAAATCTAACCTACAGTAAACACAAAGATGATTAGCATTTAATCACTCTTAAGCTTTCTTTCAAAGTGGTGTCTTGATCAAGCATGGTGTTATCTAATATTTTTATACATATTTTATATATATATGTATATATGTATGCATATATACATCTTTCACATCTTTTTATAAAAATAAAATGATAAAATCCCTTTCTCTTCACTACCAATGACATATACATGTACAGGAAAGTGCCTTAGCTCTACAGCTATAACTACAACAAAATAATTTATGTCTTGCATCGTTTGTGTTCGAACAGTTCACCCAAAGTTAAGTCTTAAATTTATATAAGAATCTGTTGCAAGATTTATAAAATTAACTTCACAAATAGTTTTAATCAAATTTGACTGAGGTTGCAAAAAAGACCTAGCAAAAATGTCTGCATTTACACATACATGTATTGCTACAGTTACTGTACAGAAGAAGAGACGTAAATCATTTTCTGTGTTTAGTTCTAAAAAATATAGATATATAAACATCTTATATTTTTCCCCTTCAAAATTATAAAGTATTTTATGATAATCTATAATTTATATAAGTGTAAATTTGTAACAGTTAAATGACCAAAGGTGAAAAATTCCAATGGGCAATCATTTTGAAAGGTGACGTAAACTAAATAAGATTTTAACATTTGAATTACTTAGTCTGTCTTTTCCCGCTTTGTACTTTAAATATATGTTATGTTAGTTTGCTGATATTATTTTCTTTCACTGTGAAAATTGTCTGGATTTTCAAGATTCTCCCTATTTAATCATTTGCCCATCTATACATGTTAGTATGTATTCATGAGGCAATTGCATCTAGCAGGCTATGAATTATTTAGTGTTTACTCCACAGCAGTTCCATATCACTATAACCAGAATTACAATGTTCAAAGTATTGCTTACATTATCTTTTATCATCAACTTCTGCTCTTTTTAACTAATACACACATTCCAAATTCAATTAAAAAATCATCTTTGCACACCATTACATACATCTACATCGTTTTTATGTATGTATGTAACATTCTTTTTCAGTTTGAATCTGGGTAAGAATGACCAGCTTACTTTCTACGATGGTGACGACCTAACAGCCAACATCCTGGGCCAGTACAGTGGGGCACGGCCACACTTCAAACTCTACACATCCATGGCTGATGTCACCATTCAGTTCCAGTCAGATCCTGCAACTAACATCTATGGCTACAATAACGGCTTTGTTGTTCACTTCTTTGGTGAGAAATATTTTAGTTTTATGTATTAAGATGACAGTTTTTATTTGCATTTGAAGTTAAACATTTTCACATTTGGCAATTACTACCATATATTCTGATTATATTTTGGTGGTGCAAGCATGCCTGTTTTTATATGTTTAATCAACTTTGGGAGTTAAAGGTATAGGGGAGGATATTCCAGAATTTTGTAAAAGAATCACCCTATCCACTTTAAAAAAAATAATGCACGTGCACAACACTGTACCTGCTCCCTAGAGGGAAAGCCTATTAAAGGTGTGTGAGAGCATGCACAAGCCCATTTCTCAGCCATTTTCAAAGAACCGCATTGTGAAAGGTGAGCGTAAATGACTGGCCGAAACAGTAGCTCACCACACATACACGCCTGAATGCGTGCACGCACAGAAAAAGATAGCTAACAGGAGGAGCATGTTCGACTGCCTTACGTAAAAATATCACCAGAATGATTGACAATGAGGAGGACCACTTATTTTGATGATCCACCCAGAAAAAATAAAGTCCTCCCCTACACCTTTGAGTGTGCATCTGTGTTTAGTGTCCATATGATAGTAATATGTTAAAACGACTTCACCTACATATTTAAAGTATATCTTTTGTGGTAGGTCTCTACTACTTTTACACATGTAGAGACTAAAATTTGTGCCACTTGTTTTTTTTTTTAAAGTGGACATCAGTTTTCATCTCTTCATTCTGTAGATTAACTACGCCACTCCACTACATTAATATGTTTTATCTAAAGCCTTTGATAAGAGCTCTGGTTGTAAGTTTCCTGCCAAAAGATGAGTTTTGAACCAAGATTCACTGTTTCTGACAGGTTTTCATCTATGATTAAATTGAGCTTAGCATCATTCATCTTTCTATCCACTCTAACTAACCTAACCATCCTTCCTCTGTTTTTAAACATCTTGATTGACGGTGATCTATTCAAAATTGTTAGCAACCTGATTATTTTCTATGTCTAGAGTGATTTCAATTGTTTTTTAAAAAAATGCATCAGTTTTCTATCTAAATTAACTTTTTTTTTTCTGTACCAAAGCGGCATTCTTTTTTCCGTTTGCATCCAGGCTCAGAACGATTTTCGGCCCTGGCATTTTTCCATCTAAACCTGCCCACCTATGGACCCCAAATAATATTAGCATTAACCTACATCTCTGAAACAAACAAAAAACTGACAAAACAATAGATGTGTGAGGCTGAGTTATGACTTTTAACCATTGCATCTCTCTGCCTCTTCTCTCCCATCTCATACTGTCTCGCTGTCAATCTTCTTTCTTACCTCAGTTACACAAAATTACACAACAGCAAACAAAGAAACACAATAATAGAGCAGACATCAACATCAACTGCTTTTGCATATATTATTTTAAGCTCCTGGCCATCTATGAAGAGATTGATGGCTGTCAAACCACATGCCATCTTCCTTCCAGCACATCACATGCCTCTGTTTAAAATTTCCTCTCTAATAGTGTCTGTTTAGACCACAGCATAACACACACAATTGAGTTTTTATATTCTTCTCCTCAATAGGGTGTTACATATTAATGCTCTCACACTCCTTAAGGCTGTTTAATGCAATTCTGTTTTGTATATCTGTAGGAAAATGCTTCAGTTTTTCTAGTGCTATTATTATTCCTTACTCGGATTACTGCTCAATTGTTAACAGAGGTGCCGAGGAATGACACTTGTCCTGAACTGCCTGAGATCCCCAATGGCTGGAAGAGCACATCCCATCCTGACCTCATCCATGGCACAGTGGTCACTTACCAGTGCTACCCAGGATATGCTTTGGTCGGCTCTGACATCCTCATGTGCCAGTGGGATCTTAGTTGGAGTGGCGATGTGCCAAAGTGTGATGAAGGTGAGAGAAAGCCAAAGGATATCTTCTGAGGTATTCATATGATTGATGCGCTTTGAATGTGTCTGTTTTTAAAGAATTGTGCACACTTGTTATTAATATTCTAAAAAATATATATTTTAGGGCAAAAAACAAATAGAAAAAAATCATTTGGCCTTTTAGGAAAAGACTATATGCAATATTTGCAACCCACTTATTTTATAATTCACAATTACAGGTCAAACTGTATTGCATATAGTCTTTTCCTAAAAGGCCAAATGATTTTTTTTTGCGCTAAAATATGTATTTTTTAGAATCTTAGTAACAAGTGTGCACAATTCTTTAAAAACAGACACGTTCAAAGCGCATCAATCATATGAATACCTCAGAACTTGTTACTAAGATTCTAAAAAATACCGTATATATTTTAGGGCAAAAAAAAAATATAAAAAATCGTTTGGCCTTTTAGAAAAAGACTATATGCAATATTTGCGACCCACTTATTTTATCATTCACAATTACAGGTCAAACTGTATTGCAGACAGTTGTGGTATATTGTACAACAGTACGCTTAGTTTGGCTATGAATAATCATCCATATGTGCTAAATTTATACAATTACTCTATGGTTTTATCACTAAACTCTACTGCTGTCATCCCCACAGGCTGTAAACAAGTCAGAATTTTCTGTTTATTGTGACACAACAGTTCTAACTTGCCGAGACCCAGGAAACGTGGAGCACAGTCGGAAAGTGATCACAGGCACCCGCTTCAATGTCGGCTCTACTGTGCAGTTCATCTGCAATAAAGGCTACGTTCTGTCCGGCTCCAGTCTACTCACCTGCTGCAACCGGGACTCATCAGTACCCAAGTGGAGTGATAGACTGCCCAAATGTGTCCGTAAGTTACTCACATCTATTTTTTGTTAGATTTTAAGTATTTAAGACCTCTAAATCAATCTCTGTTATAAGTATTTTTTTTAAAATGACATTTAAAAAGTTTGTTTTTCTTTCCTGCTCCGTAGCTGAAAAGTACGAGCCATGTAGAAACCCCGGAGGAGGTTCCACCAGCATCCAGAGCTCTGAAAAAGCCTTTTATCAAGCCGGGGAGAGACTCACATTCTCCTGCCATGCTGGCTATGAGCTGTTGGGTGGGGCCACTATCTACTGTGTCCCCGGACACCCGTCACAGTGGAACAGCACTCCTCCTGCTTGCAGAGGTAGAAAAATCATTCTCTTTTTTAGTATTTGTCCAAATACCTAGAATTACACAGCTGCCTGATATCGATTCTGGTGATGTTTGTACGATTATTTTTTACAATTTCTACACCTAAGAGCAGCATGTATGTGTGCGCTGGGCTTTGTTACATCTTGACAAAGACGGTTTTGTGTCTTTGTAGCATCTTCAGCACAGTATGTGAATGAACGAAGGCTCGACGGTGAGCCATGTTACAAACAATCTCAAACCCAGTTAATATTGATATTTCTTTGTTGTGAAAATTGCACTAAATATTGACTGTTTCTCCTCTTCTTTTTTTAGTTGTTAGTATGGATTACAGCATGGAGGGGACCAATATTACCCTTGCCGTTTTTATTCCAACTGCAATCGTCTTGGTGATTGTTCTGGGGATTTACGTCTACTTTGCCAAGTGAGTCATATCTTTAAATTTCTCATACTGCCTTTCGCAATCACAGGAGAGTTTACAGATGTTTTCTTTTTCCACTTTATGCTCAGACTTCAAGGAAAGTCTGTCAGAATGCCAACATCCTCTCCACCATATGACAACATGACGGAAGAGTCGGCTTTTGAAAACCCTATTTATGATAGTGGAGTAAGTACAGATGTCATGAGCATGCAGGACGTTGATTCCCACAACACCAGTGTGCTGTCCTGATCCTCTCCCATCCGTGGCTGTCATCCCAACGTCATCTCATTTCACACCAGCAGAGGGCACCTTCATATTGCATTGCCATACGTAGCATCAGTGAGAGCAATAATGGACACTATCTTTACCCTTTTGTGATCACTTGTTTGCTATCCATTCTTCATCATAGTGGCACTTTGTATTTTCTTATGCACATGTTTCTGTATTGTGATATATCTACTTTGCAGTCATTGTGTTTTTAAACTGTTAAGTTTTACATTTGACCTCACCTCATAATGATGACTGGAATCCCTTTTACTAAACCCCATCTACATCTTCTTTCTGCATGTATTATCTTTTGCCACAAATAAAAAGTATTCATACCCCTTAGACTGTATCTAATATTTGCTCATTTTCACTACCCGTTTTTCAACTTTTGTGTTATTATTTTACAAGATAGCATAAGTTAGATGATTATTCATGATGATTTTCAGTCATTTTTAATTTTTACAGTTTGTCTTTATTTATATTCAACCTACTTACTTTCAAACTCATAAGTAGATCAGCATACCCTCTAGGATTTATAAATAAAAACTGAGAAGTGTGGTGTGTATACCTATGCAGGCCCTTTCACTTTGATACCCTTGCATAAAATGCATTATAGTTACTGCAATCAGATGTCACCTTATGAATAAAAGGACAACTGGTTGCAGCGGGATTGTTTTTTTTTTTTTTTTTTTTTTTGGGGGGGGGATATTAGGATTATTAGAGCAAAGTCATATAATTTCACTGCACATATTTTTTAGTGATTAGTTATTTCTGTTAACATCACAATTATAAACAGATTTGTGATGACATACTTTAAAATATGTATTGTTTTTGTGCAATAAAGGTCCAAGTGGTATGTGTACTTTTACAATTCCCTTTACAATGCATTGTATTAGCAGTTATAAGCTTTCCCCACTATTCTTTTTTTCTCTGCTTCTTCAGCACTGGCAAACCCGTTGTAGATACTAAAGCCTGTCAGTATTTCCACTTTGGCTTTACTGCACAACAGCTACAAGGTGAGAATTCACTTCAACATCAGAATACCAGCATGCTTACTGTTCATTTATTCTCCTGCCAAGGTTTTTTTAATCTTTCCATATATATAAACTAGATTAACGTTTCTGTCTTCTACTCATTATTGTGTTTTTTTCTACTTATTTTCCCTTGAGAAGAGATTTATTGGGATGCCTAAATCGATAATGACATTACAACTTCTAAAAATCCAACTTCAGCTTTAACTAATCAACAATAGGTTTGAGCAGTTAAGTACCGTAATCTGATATTGAGCTTAAAATTTTTTTGATGAGTTCCTTTAACAATTTCTAGGAATCGGATTAGACCCTAATTATTACTAGTTATATCTTAATTTACATTTAACATTCCCCTTAAATATTTTTCCTTCCTGCTCCTCTCTCTTGAAAAAACACTACATCATTTCTGTTAAATAAAAACTGGACAGAGCTTGGCAAACTTTTATGTGACTTATTTGCTCCAGGGAGACATTAATGGCAGTTAAAAAAAAAAAAGGTCAATACAACTAACCACCCAGGCTATCATGGTTTTGGGGCATGACACATAAAGTAAAGATGTTCAGTTCCAAATGCAAAAATGTTTTACTGTTTCTTTTTTTTTCTTTTATTTTGTATTATCATCTAAGAGGACTGATTTGTGCTTTGTGAGCAAACAATTTTAAATAGCAATACATAGCAGTAGGCTATTTGGAATCTGATTTGAAGTTTCCAACTTGGATTAAAGGGCTATTTTAATGTGTTTTTGTTAAGTGAATGTTGCGTAACTGACCATTGTTCAGAGTCTGAAATAAAAACACATCTATTCAGAGCATAACTGAGCATAACTGTACAGACGTTATCTAAAACACAGTTTAAGAGTAATAAAACATTAACTCATTAAGAGAAACATAAAAAATAACATAAGTTGGGGAGGCTGCAGAAGGAAAATGTTTGCCCAAGGCACCATTAAACCAAGACTTCCCTTCGATGTAAATGCTAGATTATTGTTTCTTTACCTACTCTTTCATAGACAGCCTAATGGCGTCCATAATAATCCCCAAAAGCATTTATTAACCACTGATTTATTCTTATGTAATTACATTATAATGA
>NW_015151026.1:179887-190285 GCF_000732505.1 Cyprinodon variegatus | reverse complement strand
TAGGTGTTCCCTCTCAAGAGAAGGTATATGGTTGTGCATCTGCATGTGGAGAGTGCGGGGCTTTTCAAAAATTCTCAAAAATCCTCCGATATATACATTTAATTGTTGATTATGTTTAATGAATTAGAATGCTTTATTCGTCTATTTTAAGGTCTTACTGTAATTTTTTATGATGATCTCTCTGGTTTTTACAGGACAAATGAGAATTTAGAGGTGTCCATTTAAAGCAAGAACCTCTCAAGCTTTGGCTTTTGGGACCCTCTCTGCACTGCTCATGATTATTGCTCAACCTTTTATTTAGTTTAACCTCCTTTCATATTCCGCTATGTTTGTATTAATGTAAATAAGTCTCTCATCTGCACAGTCCAATCTGTGAATCTGTTGAATGCCATGGTGATATTTTTATAAAGTGAGTCATCAATGACCATTGGTGATTGTATGTTTGTAAGTACTTTTTGATGGCTTCAGCCAGCTGTGGTTAAAGATAAGGAAAGAACTGTTTTTTTTTTTTTTTTATCCCCGTACATTCCACAGTTTTTGTAAATTGGTTGATTACTTTTTCCCCCCCGTGTGTGTGTGTGGGACTGCTATCTGTAAATAAACTGCCTGTAAAATATGAGTGCCTCACGACTGACTATAACCTGAGAGATCACACATGAAATCATTTGTTACAACTTGACTCTAGATTTAACTGTTATTTTATATTGTTTCTGCTTTTTGTAGCACTCCTCATCACCTTCATAGAATCTCTCTTTAAGATATTTATGAAAGGATTTCCCACCAGCTGATGTGTGGTTTCCAACAACATATAGCCTCAGATATGTTTTCATGAGTTACGAATGCCAGTGTCTTTGCTGTATGCCACATTTTAAAGTTTGCCTCAAAGAATTAGTAGCATCGGATGTTTGCATCTCCTGTCAGTATAACCCCTAGTTTTCACGTTAAAAACAGCATCAGATAAATTCTATGACGTTATGAAATGATTTGTAGTGTGTAAAAATCATCATATACAGCTGACGAGTGGCCATACAGATGTTTTGCATCTACTTCTGTTAAATTTAACAATGGATGTGTTTTATCTGTCTGTGCATTTACTTGATGCTAGAAGCAGTTTTCTTTCAGCCTCACAGCTGCTGCGTTCACACACAGGAAACCACATCACCTTAAGTGTATATATGATTCCCGGAATAATTAATAAAATTTGTTTTAATCTCTGTCATCGACTCCCTTAGTAAATTTATTTTGTCTACAACTTCTTCATGTTAGAAAAAACATTGAATAAATGTATAAATTTTACTCTAGTAAAATGTAGTAAAATTCTAGTAAAATTCTCCTTATATCAAAGCTATGCTTTGATATAAGGAGAAGGAAAATTGTATCTTATAAATGAAATGCGTGCAATTGCATTGATATATTGCTAAAAGAACTTCTCACATCATCATTGATAATTATCCTAACAATATCTTTGCTGTCCATTAAAAATAATCTGATTGCATCTGTGTGTAATTAAGGACCTTTTTTTTATTGCAGAGCAGTAGTGCCATGTTTTGAACTCTAGATGGTAGCAGAGTGACAGATAAGGCTTAAATAGCTGTGTAACTGAATTTCAGATGTTTTCTCATCTTTGGTTGAACTAAATCCCACCTGGAAAATGTCTTGCTAGAATCTTAGATTTTATAAAGAAAACAAATGGACACATTTATCCATGAGTTAAAAACTGTTTTCCTTCTAAAATACCAAACTAGAATCTGTTTTTTTTTTAAGATTATTTTTTAGGCCCTATTGGCCTTTATTTTTTTATTTTTTTTTTTACTTTTTGAGAGTATACAGACAGGAAAGTTGGTTAAGAGAGGGGAGAGCAAATATTAGTAAGGCCAGAACTCGAAACTGTGATAACTGGTGTATGGGTCATGCGCTCTGCTTCTGACTAGAAACATCAACTGGAAACTGTATAAATATTGAAACACAAACTGTATGTACAGTGCAAAGTACAGTTTTGCTACTTCTTGTTATACCTTCTAGTGGTTTCTCTTTACAACCAAAAATGAAATTCATTTTATTTAGGATTTAAGGCAATAAACCTGCACAAAGTAGAACTTTTTTCATACAAGACAAATCTGAAAAACAATTATGTGTGTTTTTGTATTTCAAATGCTTCAAAAACCATAAAATAAAATCTAGTCCAGCCAGCTACCTTCATAAGTCAATAAATTCAATGTATGTGTTATTCAATCTCAGTGTGTCAGAATATCTGCATTACCTGTAGGAAAATAACACAGGTCAGGAATAAAGAAGTCATTAAATTTAAACTAAGCTTGTACTGAAATGGCCATAAGAAAAACTGTTTGCAAGTTGTATCAAGCCTATTTAAGACTATACACTGTGAAAATTTAAGGCCACAGCTGAAGCTATTCCCTTCAAATACTGTGTTGTCTAAAGCTTAAACTGCAGATCACACTGAGCACACAACACAAATACATGGTGGTGGCAGCCTCATAATGTGGGGATGTATAGATAAGAAAGCTGATCGGAGTTAAAGAGACATTGAATAAAATAGAGGGCATTTCCGTCAAAAAAAACAAACAAAAAGATAAACTTAGGTCTACCAAAGACTTGAGATTTGGGTCTAGATTTTCAACTCAGGGAAAAACAACCTTTTACATTTCAGGCAAATCCGATTGGAATGGCTGGGAAGCAGTAAGGCCTAATTAAAATCTAGAGCACAATAGCATCATGTGCTTTATCTTCAGCAAGATTGTAAAAATTGCTCCTTATCAAATCAACCTGACTGAGCTATTTCACATGAGAGCTCAACTAATTCATACAGGCTAAATGCAACAACAACCTAAACCAGTTACATATTTTGCTTGTAAAGAGAGAAATAAACTAGTATCGTATTACTTTAAATTCACAATTACCGGTATGCTCTACATTGGAAGTATTTGAAATAAATTAACTTAAAAAATGCGAGGAAGTTCCAAAGTTACTCTTCTGCAAGAGTCATTGCATGATTTATAGAACATCACTTTTTTTTTTCTAAAATATTTCGAAATGTTTTATTATTTAAGGCCACTAATATGGTGGCAGATGACTGAAAAGATTTAAATAATATATATATATATATATATATATATATATATATATATATATATATATATATATATATATATATATATATATATATATATATGTATATATATGTACATTTATACATGTATATATAAAAGGGTTAATCAAATAATATCTATAAACTTTAACATCATCCTGCCCTGACAAACTATTCTTTCACTCTGGTCTTCTGGTTTAATTTACATCACAGTAAATTCCATCTGATAAAACGATTTGCTGTACAGTATATGAAGTGCATCCAGTGAGAGGAGGGGGTTTATGTGCATGCCATGTTTTTTTTTTTTTTTTTTCCTGCCTGTGTTTATGTGAGAGCTGGTTTATCTCAGCGGATCATTTGAAAGCAGTCACCCATGATTTCAGCTGAGCTTTCACTCTGATGCAGGGGGACATATAGAGCAGCTTGAGCCATTAAAATGCAAATTTTTTTCAATGCAGTTGTGATGCGAGGATAGCACTGGGACTCTACTCGTGTATCAACTTGTTTTCTGTAATTTATATGTTTATCACTAGCAGAGCAGCCCAAGACATCTGCTCTCCTAGACCTGAAGTTTGCCACTGATTATCTAATAAAGCACAAGCTGAAAACTAAGTTTCATTTTGTGTTTTTGATTGTTTGAACATTCAGATTTGAACCACAGATTTCTGAACTTTTTATTATCATTTCTTTTTACCCAAAAAACCTTAAGTTAAGTTAGTTTCAGATATGAACTGAAAGAAAAAATAATTTTTATATGCAGATTACTTAACCTTTGAATACATTTGCATGTAATGGTGAATGACTACATCCAATGACTGAATGCAGTATAAAGGGTTTTGGGATCCTTGGACCTAATAAAGTGCAAATACAAATACAGGCCATTTACCACATTTTTTTAATGACATCCAGGAAATAAATGCATCTGCATAAATGCATTGTTACGAAGTCAGGAGTTTGTATTATAAATCATACAGTGGCTTTTCTGAGTCGTCTTGTGAGCCAGATGTTAAGCAAAATATAAAAAATTAGATAGAGATCTGCTTGAAATTTTAGGCATCTGTTTGCACAGTATTAAAATCTTTGTGTGAACTCCATTGTTCTCAAATAGTAGTTTTCAGAAAGGCCAACAGATGGCAGCACACTACAAAATCAGATATCTGAGAACTAGCTCTACATTACAATGGCCACCCCAAAAATTAAATGCTTATACTGTGGACAAGTAGCAGGCTGAATATAGGTCATAATAAAAGCAAAATCCTCTTCTGGTAGGAAACCTGCTAGAGCAGAGAGCAACAATTAACTACAGCAGACTGCATGACCTCCTGCTCCAAAGCACATCATGGTCACCACAGGTTTGACAGGTAAAGGTAGTTGAATGTAATGTAATCAAATGGCTTATATTGTCTGCAGTGTTTATTCAACATGATGGAAACGTCTGGAGCCAGACTTTGCACATAAAGATTATGGCTGCACAAACACAGGGAATAATATGGAACAAAATAGTTAGGGAATTGTTTATCAAAATAACCGTCTACCCAACGGATGTTATAAAAGAAATGATTTTAAGTGAACTAGACTTATCACTAAAACTAGAATAGCAGTCATTTTCTTTATTTTGTTTTTGTAACCTTTGTAGTTTAATGAAATGCATCCATGCTTTCATCTAATTATTTAACTGTTAATAAAAAGATATCTTATCTTCTTAAACCTTGACTTATCTATTAGTTACTCTAATAACTTTGCTTTTATGACTATAAAATGAGGAATAGACATCCAAAAAAAAGGTCAAGCATGTTCAATATTTGCAACTTTCGAAAGGTTTTATCAGATGCAAAGGAAACAAAGGCTTGTTTAAATTACATAATACTACTTATACTTCAGCGATAGTATCTAGGTGTTACTTTATTGTATTTCTCGTACCATGTCCGTTGGTTGTGCTGTTCTTTTTTACATCTCTTTGCAGATGATGAAGCAGACTGAAAATGTTTTATCATTATCTCCCTTTTATCTCCTCTTTCTTTCATCTTTTCTAAAAAAAAAATTCAGTTTTTCCTTTCCTGTTCTACCTACATTGCAGTTTCCATATAATCTGTAAAACTCCCTGCATAATTATAATAAAGCTATTTATATGCGTGAAACAAGCAGAACACTATGGCGATAGTCGTACTGCTCCACTTGTGAAAGTAAAATCTGTTGGGCTCTTTTTGGCATCAAGACAATTATTCTTATTGCCACATTGCCAGACAGGACACTGTTAAGAAAAATAAAAAAATAATAAAATTTTATGAAAAAAAAGGCTTGTTTTATGGATAGTCATCCTAACAAATGTTCAGGTTTCAAATTTTGACCGTGTTTCATTTGCATGTGCAGTGTATGGTCATTTAAAAAATCATCATAATTAGTGCAAATGTAATTACATTACTAGAAAAGCTGTTCATTTAGTCAGATTTTTATGTGTGGCTTACAATCACATAATCATTTTTAAGAGCTTTAGCTTTATCTTATCTATTAATACTTGATAAAATAATCATCCTTTTTCTTAATTCCAAAATTAAAGAATTGAAATTGTACTTGTTTTTTATTAAATAGTTACAATAGAGAAAATTTTATGTAAAACTGATTGCCTTCATGTTTTATATACTGTAGAACAACACTATGATATATTTTGTGTCCGTAGCAAAGTGTTAATCATTTACTTTCTACAGATTCCTTGTCTTACAGACAATTGCTACACACTTGATACTCTCCCTGGCATACAGTACCTGTTGGCTGCCCAAAGTTTAATGGCTTGTTTTAAAAAGAAAACATGACAGTTTTTAGTAATTCCACTCAATACTAATGCTTAGCCGAATAGCGCTTTTAATGGATTTGTCATTTAAGGCCTGATCTTCAGAAGGTTTGTGTGTCTTAAAACGTGGGGCAAACATGTTTTTATGCAAAGAGCAAATCTTCAAAGCAGGTGCAAAGTGATTTGCATTTGCAATTCAACTGACAGCTTGTGCAAACCTTTTTTTACATGCATGCCTTCAACAATATGCAGATCATATTCACATTAGCAATCAAATTCATGGGTGGAGGATGTGCAAATATACATTTATTATTGATTTTCCAAATCTGAAACTCAACTATAGCGGCATTTTTTTAAGTACCGTACTTGTACTTGAAAGTCAGCTGCAAGCTGACATGCATACTGTACATATCTGCGGTCGCTGCTGCCGCAGTGGAAGAATTGAGACAAAGCCAAAAGATGGAGAGCTGATCATTTGCACCTGTAAACATTTTTGGACCATCAAAATCGGTGACATATAGTAGGTGCACTATAAATAATATTTAGAATTATTTTTATTATTTTCTAAATAATTGTCATTATTACCTCCATCTCTATTCTTTTGAACCTTATTTTGCTTTTGTGGCCAGTCTCACACTGCTAGTAGAACATGCAATCTTCTCATTTTAATGGGGCTAACCAAATCATCTTGCATGTCTTTACATATTTGGGCAGCAGTCTTTGTAGATCACCAGCATCACTTGTTGCACATACTAAAAAAATGCGTGAGCAGTTTAGCCAATTTAACACTTCTTAGTTGGAATCATTTTTTTTGGAATGGAAGTCTATTAGCAACCCAGGACCCTTTACTTAGACGTATTTACTATTTCTACCCCTCACAATTTCTCCAGATCTTTCAGGTTATGAAGAAGATTTCTACAATTGTGCTGCTCAAGGTGGCTGCAAGATAGAAAAGTTCTGCTAGCTTGTTTCTGATATTCTTTTTTGAAAAGAACAGTTTTTCCATTTGTGGATTATTTTTTTTTATGTTTATTGCTTTCTTGGATGCTGTGCAGCTGGTAGGATTGTTACCAATATATTTTTATCTTTGGAAATTTACTATTCAATTCAGTTTCAATTCAATTCAATTCAGTTTATTTATATAGCGCCAATTCACAACACATGTCATCTCAAGGCACTTTACAGTTCACTAGATCATACATTCAAATTGATGCAAAGTTTTCTATCTGAGGAAAACCAGTTGATTGCATCGACTCATTGACTCGAATGCAATCCCTCACACTAAGCATGCTTGTAGCGACCGTGGAGAGAAAAAACACCCTTTGAATAGGAAGAAACCTGCAGCAAAACCAGGCTCAGTGTGAGCAGCCATCTGCCGAGGTCAACTGGGGTTCAAGGAGACAGAAGCAGAGATACAAAAAGCAGCTGTAAAAGGCGGCCCGGTTCAGGAAACACACAGCCAGGCAGACGAGCTCAGAGTCAACTCCCATGTCAAAGGATGAAGAGAGCACATCCAGCCAGTCACAGTTAGAGAAACAGGACTACACTGGAAAACAGGCCTATGCTGAGGGTGCAGAGCAGGAGCAGGGAGAAAAAGGAGGACATGTCAATACAGTCTATCTCTTTCAACTTTCATTATGCACAAAGTCAGATCTTTAGGAAAAAAGTGACCACATGAGCAGACAGTGATTTAAATTAGTCTAAAAGCATAAAGAATGTGGGTTGGCAGTGTTTTTGAGCAACAGATGGGTTCATCAAGGAATATGTCAGTGTGAAGATTTCAGATACTGAACCGTTCGAAGTTTGTTTTCACCATATTGTTTACCCAGAGAGTTCACCAGTGTCGTTTTGGTAACTGATTACATTAAATCTTTGGCTGTTGTTGACATTGATTGTATCAGTTCCATTGCTGTTAAGCTACAGAAATCACAGCCAGATCAAATTGTGGCAATAACTGGTTATTTTTAATCACTTCCTATGCAAATGTCAAGGACTTATATCTGAAGCAATGCATACTTTGCTTGTTTTTCTCTGCTAAGAGTATAAGGCTCTGAAATCACCAAATATGATTTTGCGTCCGATCTGACAGAAAATTGTGTCAGACGAGGTTGTCGCATTTAGCCCTCATTGAGAGTCAATGGGGATGATCACAACCGACACAATTTTCTGAAAGGGGTCTTGTGTAGCTACGACTGAGACAGATCCCAGGTCTATTTAAGTCAGACTACGCAGTGATTCTGTTGCAATTTCATGGGTCTGACAGGAAGAGAAACACATAAACAAAGTAAAACACATGTTCTTATGGGGAAATACAAAGTAAAACCTGTAAATCGCTCTGGTAAACATTTAGGTTTGGAGTCATATGGCGCTGATAAAGCAGGCAGGGCAGACTCATGCATAAACAATCAATGAAAAAATCTTTAAAAAAGAGTACCTTACCAATGATAGCAATTCAGGAGGACAGAAAACTGATAAAGTAGTGAACCTCTTTGGGCCTCACAAAAACAACAAAAAAGGAGGGAAGTATGGTGCGGGTAAGCACAGCTTATCACTCACCACTTTTTGGAAAAAAATATAATAAAATAAAAACATTAACCCCCTCATCAGAGAGGTCCCGGTCACATGCTTCTTTGGAGTGTGAGTCAGGTGATGGCGGGTGAGAGGTTAATCTTCAAGGTATTGTTCCTAAAAGTGCTTTGTAAGTAGGTGACAGGATATGTGTAAGACCACCTCATCTGTTGAGAGATGGGTTTTCCAGTTTAAGCAAGATGGCTCCCTTAACCCCTCTCTCAAACCATCTGACTTCCTTGGCCAGAATATGGACGTTTTTGTCTTTAAATCAGTGTCCTTTAGCCTTGAGGTGTAGGTGAACAGTTGAGTCCTGTCCTGAGGAGTTGGCCCTCCTGTGTTGAGCCATGGACCTGTGAAGGGATTGCTTGGTCTCTCCAATGTACAGGTCTGTGCACTCTTCACTACACTGAATGGTGTAAACCATGTTGTTGGCCTTGTTTCTGGATGTCTTATCTTTGGGGTGAACCAGTTTTGTTTCGGGGTGTGGCTGGGTTTGAGATTAACTGGGATCCGGTGCTGCATACAAATCCTCCTGATTTGTTCAGAGACTCCAGCAACGTAGGGAAGGACAATGTTCCTTCCGCTGTTTTCTTTCCTCTCAGCAGACCTCTTGTTGGTTTTTAGAAAAGCCCATCTGTGATAACCACAGATCTTCATGGATGTCCTGATATGTCCCTGTTTTCTCGTCTAGCCTCTGTTGGTGGTGGGAATAGTTTCTGCTCGATTCTGGAGGGTTTTGATGATGCCTAGTTTGTTTTTCAGTGGGTGGTGTGAGTCAAAATGGAGGTACTGGTTGGTGTGTGCAGATTTCCTGTATACTTCTGTGTTGAGTGGTCTGTCTTCCATGATGTGAACAGAGAAGTCCATTAAGGCAAGGCTGTTATCTTTCACATCTTTGCGGGTGAACTTGATTTTTCTGTCCACTGCATTGATGTTGTCTGTAAACGTGTTAAAATAAAGACCAAGGATATCAGCCACAGCTGAAACCCTTGGTCTTTCATTTGACCCATGAGTCATGATCATCTATGTGTCTAAACAAGTGACTGGGATTTGTTCCCATGTATGAGTGTAGAGCTCTGCTTTCCACTTCTTCCATGTAAAAGTTAGCCACTATAGGAGACACAGGAGAGCCCATTGCGCATCCATGCTCATGCCTACAGAAAACTTCAACCATATCTGAACCAGACGTCCTCTTTTTCCTGGACATGTCCTACTTTTCATACCTAAAAAAATGTCCGGGGGGAATTTCAAAATCGAGAAATTGAAATTATTTTACGACATTAGCCTGATGAAGCACACTCATTTTTATTCCATCTTAAGCCTTTGTATATTTAAAAAAACATTTTTATTACAAAAATAATTGATATTTCTGCTATAGCTTCCAGGTCATGTGACCGACCGACTCCAAATCTATGTCAAATTGTTCTACTACTTTAGCCTGATAAGGCACACTCATTTTTATTCCACTTCAAGCCTTTTTATATTTTTTGGCAGGCAGGGGGAAGCATACTGTACCATCACCGGGTCGGGTTTGGTCGCTTCGTCCCCGTCTGGCTCCAGAGCTGATGGCTCTGTATATCTTTGAATTCCAATACAAGAAATAGACCAGCCATGTACAGAAAAACTCAGATTACAGGGAGCTAGTGAACCGTTTTGCGGCATGATCTGGAAACAAGAATCTGATCCTGAATGTTAAAACAAAGGAGATGATTGTTGTTTCAGAAGAAACAGGAAGAAGTGAAATGCTATCACCATCAAGGGAAAGAGGTGGAGGTGGTGGATGAGTATAAATACCTTGGTGTTCACCTGGATAACAGACTCGGATACACGGCTATGAAGTTATTTACAAGAAGGGACAAAACAGAAAGCTTTGATCCTTCAATGTTTGCAGCAAGATGCTCTATATCTTCTATAAATCTGTGTGGAGTGTGTG